>NC_056626.2:95586906-95721906 GCF_002870075.4 Lactuca sativa
AAACACTCCCTGTCGCACCACTTTTCCTATTTTGACACTCTTAACCCAAAACTCAATTCCTTTTAATTTTAAATTTCTTTTTCATCCAAAAAATAGTAATAATAATAATAAATTTAAAAAATAATAATAATAAATATAATTAAAATTAATAAATAAAATTATATTTTAATTTTTGACTTTTATTTTTAACTTTTGACCTTAAATTTTGACTTTGACTTCCAAGTTTGACCTTTGACTTTAAACTTTGACTTTTTCGTTTAACTTTTGAATTTTCAAATTTAACTTTACGGTTTGACTTTTGAGTTTAACTTTTTAAATTTGACTTTTAAGGTTGACTTTTATAATCAAAGGGGTTTGACTTTTAAGTTTGATTTTGGCTTTTAGTTGTGCTTTTTAATTGATTTTAAGGTCTACGAGGGAGTTGAAACATGAAAGAGAGTCGTCAGGATATGTTAAGACAAAACTTCAACATGTTCGATTATATCCCTGGAGAAACCCTCGAAATTCAGTTGCAGCGATTTACTATACTCACTACTGAGTTGAATATAGTCGGGATCTTCTTGACTAAGTCCGAGATAAACAAAAAGTTGTTAAATTCACTTCCGAAATCGTGGGATATGAACGTGGCTATCATCAAGAAGACAAAAGATCTCAATCATCTTAGTCTTGCTGATGTAATTATAGAACTTGATGCTTTGAAGTGTAGAAAAACAATGAGTTCTTAAAACATTCCGGTCACTGAAGTTACATCTACTCCCGCTTGTGAAACTACGATTATATTTCTTCGGGAACAACTTGATTTATTAAAAGAGAAGTTAAGGACCTGAGATATCAAAGGATATCAACTCAGGAAAGGACAGAACCTGAAGGTTGAATTAGAAGCAAAAACCAAGGACTTTAGGAAACTTTAGGAAGAGTATAGCAACAAGTGTGAAAATTATGATTATATTAAGAGACAACTTGCTGCTGTAACTGAAGAACTTGACGCTTTAAAAATTAAGTGTGGAAAAACAGATGTCAGTTTTAAAAATTATACTGCGTCAAGTCAGATAGTCGAGTCCTTATATGAGACCCAATTAAAATTCAAAGAAAATCAAAACAAGGGTCTAGGGTATGATAGTATACCTCCTCCTTATAATCATAACTACACATCCATCCCTATGACACAGGACGAAACTGATAGGGAGCCACATCTTCGATATGGCAAACGAGCTGGATTTGTGTCAGGAGGAGTTATTAATGTTGAAAATACTAATGTTGCTACTTCATGTGCAGGTAAAGTAGCAGAAGATGAGAACAAGGAGAAAACCATTGAACAAACCAACATCTCCTTGAACTCTGAATCTGTTGCTTCGAACTCAACTGCTTCTGATCAACCTGCCATTGAGAAATACAGGCCACCAATTCCAACGCAACAGAGTTCTTGTGGCAAGTGTGCATGTGGGAACAACAAGAGACAAGGCAAGGATAAGCCACTAGGGGCAGGAATAAATAACTTCACAGTGAAGAAAAAGATTTGTTTTCACTGTGGAACACCTGGACACATTGCCAGAAATTGTCCAAATCGCACATACGTTACCTACTATGCACAAGGCTAGCAGAACGTGCCAAGAGGGAGATACTCCAAAAGAAACCCCTCAAGGTCACGTTCAGACCATGATGACTGGAATGCGCAGAAGGCCAAGAATTCAACTCCCAAGGCCAACAATCAAACTTCAACGGACAAGAATCAAAATCCTAAGGGCAAGAAGGGAATGTCGACCAAGAAGTCAAAACCAAGAGATGCTTCCGTGAAGTCAAAATCAAAGTCATCTCAACGGCCGACATCAACATCAAAAGCAAGTACTGAGCCACCCATCAGATCGAAAAAGAAATGGGCTAAACCCAACTACAAATGGGTTCCGGAGGCTCAATCTCCCAAATTTCTAACAATTCTAATATTTCTATATCTTCTGTTTGTGATAAACAGGATATGGGAGAATGTACCATGCAAGGATGACAAAGGTCGACCCAGTTTCAAAATGGACTAGGTTCCAAAGACCAACTGATCCTGCTCTGTGTCGGAGCAGCTATGGAGGCATATGATCAGACTTTGGTTTGTTAGTAGTGGCTGCTCCTGGCATATGATTGGGGACATCTCTCAACTGTACAACACTCAGAACATTATTTGAGAGTTTGTGTCCTTTGCGGGAAGGGAAGAAAGGAAGGGATCACTCATGGGGTTAGTTCTGAATGACGTAAAGAATTTTCGGATCTGTTCTGAGATTATGCTTGCTGTTCTCAGACCTTATGAATGCAGATTCATTCGGTGAATTATGGTTTGCGTTTTCTTCTCTATACTCCTAAATTTTTCTTAAGCTAATTCGCTTTAAAAACTAATTTTTGTTTTAGGATAGTTTAAATTTGCGCATTTACTTTCGTTTCTCTTCTATGCACAAATTTAGGGGGAGAAATAAAAACAAAACAAAAACTAGAAAATTTTAATTAAAAAAAATCCAAAAAATTAGAAAATCAGAAAATAAAAAATATGGTGTTAATGGAATGTGCTTGCAGGAGATGTTTTGGGAAATGAAATTAGCAAGTGATAACGGGCAATCTGAATCTACGTAACGTACCTAAGTTGAATCGTCTACGCTCTGTGTTCAATGCGCTGGTAGGCACGAAAGATTTTAAATGACTTGACTAGGGAAAGTTGAACCTAATGAATTTAAGGACCTGACAAACTTTGACCTAGTTAGATCCGTTTAACCTGATTTCATGACGCTCAGATAGGTTGAGCAGAGCGATATACATGGGAATCTACCGGTCACATTAAATAACCCGTATCTAGAACTGTGGATTCACTTTTCCTCGATGTGCGGATTCTGTCCTTAATTCTGGTTGCATGGGGCGACTGGTAGATTCCGACAAATTAGGTCTGTAGAAAATCGTTTTCTTTCTTTCTGTCTGTTAGTCATATGTTGTCTCCTTTGTGTGACTTCCAATCCGACCTGGTACACAACATATGCAACACTATTTCTCTGCATGTTATATATATGAAATTCCTTTTATCTGTTAGCCATATGATGTCTCCTTTGCGTGACTTCCAATCCGACCTGGTACACAGCATATGCAACCTTCTACTTCTCAATCCCTCTGAAACAATAAGTAATAGAATTCTTAATCTATCCTCTCTCTGAATGATTGTCTGCTCACCCGGTGTAAGGAGTACTCTTGAAGTTCTTGATGGTTGGGGCATATCAGGAAGCGGGAAACACGTTCTAGTACACTTAAAATTGAACACATACAGATTGTTTGTAGATCTCGCTGCTCGAGTTAGGTGGACAACAATATCCCTGGTTGTAGTCAGTTAAATGGTCATAAGAAAATTTTATTTAAGACTTAGGGCCAATCATGATAGTAATGTTACAATTAGATATATGCATGTATCATGTCATTGGTAAAATGTCCAAAACTGTCACAAATTTTTTCGTGTTTAAGTGGACCACAATACTGGTGAACGATCAGACGAAGATGTGAAGATAAGGGTACCAACAAGTGGAATAAGGTTGTCCAACAACTTTGATCCCAAATCACTCTTAAAGTTAGATATCATTTTTATTTTTGTTAAATTTGTCATAGTTTCTTCTAATTTAAATAGTATGGGAGAATTAATATATATATATATATATATATATATATATATATATATATATATATATATATATATATAAATCAGAAAATTCAAAATAAAAAATAGTATTATTTCTTGTTCAAAAAAATAAAAAATAAAAAAAATCCAAAAATATTTTGGTTTCTGTTTTAATTTGTGTGTTAAGTTTTCTTTTAGTTTTGTTTTGTCTTGAAAATTGATTTCAGGTGAAGATGAAACTCATGGAGTTTGTGTTGAAGATTTATGAGCCAAGGCTTTGTCCGTGAGCATCGAAGAATTCTCATTCAAAGGAGCAAGAAATGAAGATTATTCTTTCGACATTCAATCCTTCAACCCCAGAAGCAAGGTGAAGCAGAAATTGAAGATTATGTGACGGATTGCATTGTAGCCTCCTCAATCAGTCTGCTGCTATCATTGTACATGCTGAAGTGATCCAGAAGATTTGTTCTCTCTGATATTCTCTCTGAAGATTCTCAAGCTGAAAGCGCTATCTTTCAAGAATCTTTTCAAGTAGCCTCCTCACCCAACGTGTGTTTAATGCCAAATCTTGAAGAATTGTCCAAGTACTCAAGATGAAGTCATTCATTGAAGATAAATGTTGAAGCCAAGCTTCCAATGAAGATTAACAAGAAAAGACAGCTACTTTTTAGGGGGGGCTTGTTGGGTCAATTAAGAAAAGAAAACTATAAACCAAGGGGGAGATTGTTGGGTCAAAATATGGTTTATACTTTGCTTTTCTGGGCAATTGTATTTTTCTGTAATATTTTTGGAGTTTACGGTCATGTTTACAGTTGAGTTTACGGCCGTAAACCCATTTGTGGCCCATGTCCACCAAGCCCATGTTCCCCTTGTATAAATATAGGTGTTAGGGTGTGAGGAATTGATTGAAAAACCCTAGAGATTGTACGGCCAAGAGAGAAAGGAAGATAGAGCATATTGTGTGAGAGAATCTATTGTAAGGAACTTCATTCATATCATCAATACAATCAAGATTCTTAATATTCTTCTTCTCCTTCTCTTCTATTTGATCTGGCATCATCCGTTTGATTGGGTTTCTGCACCATCAAACGGATCTAACTGATACACAGGCAAATTAGGGACATACAGGATTATTGTAAGTTTTCTTACAATAATTAAGTGTTGTTTAACACTTTAAACACTACTAGATTATCTGATTTATACTAGATTTTTTGTTAATATAAACTAGGATTAAGTTTTATCACGAGTTCTATCTTGTGGATTTAGCTCTCCTACACCATATCTTCAGCCGGAAACTCACAAAAGGTGAGTTCATACCCCTACATTTTTACTATTTTTTGTTGTTTTAGGAGGGGGGGGGGATGGATACAAGTCTAAGACGAGAATATTTTGTTTACAAATAAATGATTTCTAAATATTTCTAAAATGACTTTAAATTACTGAAATTCTTTTAAATATCGTTAAACTCCTTTAAACGTTTTATAATCTCTTTTAACTTATATTTTACCAAAATTATATATATATATATATATATATATATATATATATATATATATATATATATATATATATATATATATATATATATATATATATATATATATATGAATAACATTTAGAGGGCTTAGGACTAATAATTCGCCTTATTTCCTTTTCCTTGTTTGGATGTGGGATTAGGGTAGAGTTATTTGTCCGAACATATTCATTACCCTATGTATCTTGTCGAGCAAAGGGGTACATTCATGATAAACTCATTTCAAACAGAGTATACACGTAAATTATAATTGCTATAATTTATGATACATTCACAATATGTTACTAGTCAAGTAAACAAGGTTACACTATTTTGCTAAGACATAAATACAATACAAAACTAAGCACACTAGTACAATTCACTTTACATTTAAAAAGGAAAGTACTATATGTTCATTATTTCAGAATGACTATTCATCATTATTATACTCGTAATCGTCATTATGGTTTTTGTGAGACAAAGTTGACTCGCTTAATTATTTAAGCAATACTATTAAAGAACAGATAATTATAACCAGAATCTCCCGACAGAGAGCGAGCCAATTGTGTATAGATCTATACGGGATTGACAATCCCGCACTCAGACTGTTCGCTACAGTTAGGCTAGTATGCCTATGAGTGACAAATGTCGTTAAATTTCTAACGCACATAAAGCGTTGTATGAGGCTTACTAGTCTTAGTATGGTTATAATAAATCACAAAAAGATATGAACAATACGATTAGTGTATAAATAAATAAACCAAAGAGTACGAATACAATGTACTGGTTTTACAATAATACGATTTATAGTATAATACTACGACTTACAATTACAGTTGGTAGGAACCAGGCACACTCACAATTACAGGGTTTTCAATGAATACAATTACAACATACTAGTTTAAAACAAAGGAAAGATAAAACAAAGGAAAGATAACAATACAAAAAACATTTTTTTTAATACTTTTATTGTGAACTAAAAATATGTTACACTATTTTATACTATAACAACAACTACACAGAATGGTTTTATGGTATTAAAACTACTTTTCGGTTATATTAGAAAGTATTAGATTTTCTAGAACAATAAACATGATTAGTATTTCAAGAAACAAATCACAAGTTTCTAAACATAAATACTTATGAACTCACCAACTCAAATGTTGGTACTCTCTTTTTCAAAAAACTTGTATTCTCAGGGAACCAGTAGTCAGGTACATTCCCAGGATTTTGAGAAGACGGAGCAGTATAGGGTCATGTCTTCTATCTTTTGCTTTATATAACTTTTGATGTCATATATACAATGACTTGAACAATTATGTAAAAATGTATACATTATTAATGAAATGGTTGTTATACTTTGATGAATATGATGCATGCGTTGTGATACTTAAAATGAAGTCATCCACCCCCGGACGTTTCCGTCGCACCGGTTTGGGGGTGTGACATATTGACATAGTCCTAAACTCTTTACCTAGCTGTTATGATCAGTTGATTCTGACCTATATTATGAACAATAATGAGACCACCATGTATCAATTGCACAATCTCTTGCATATAGCAAAAGCAAGAATGAAGGGAGAAGGTATTGCCTCCACTCCTACTAGTGCTCCCATCCTAGCCATTGGAAAAGGAAAGGGTAAAAAGAGGAAAGGTCCTCCCAAAATAATTGGGAAGGAAAATTTCATGCAGGGTCATCCAGTAGTGGCCCCAAAGGAAAGTCCAGTTTTGATCATCCACCCTCTTCTAATACCAAAGAGGCTATTTGATTTTACTGCAACGACAAGGGCCATTGGAAACAAATCTTCCCGAAGTATTTGCATGATATCAAAGATGGCAAGGTGAAACTAACTTCTGCAGGTATATACACTATTTCATTTAATAACTCATCATCTTCTCATTATTGATTCCATTATATAGCATGTGGATTTCACATTTGTGCTGACAAGATCGGAGTTTACTGTCTAGTGCTTAATAATGGTGTTATTTTAGATTTTATAAATTGTTGCCAGTCGTCAGAAATAACTATAAACATTATCTCTTTTCATGCATTGTTCAGATAAGATTTTATACATTCATTTAATGATTTGAATGGTTCTATTTCTGCTTATAAAAATGGTGTTTTTTATATTGATGTTTTAACTTGTGATGGTGTGTATGAAATTATGATGTGTGTAGACAATTTAGGAAATAGTGTATTTCAACTAAAAATGGATGGAGTGTTGGAATCATTTCACCTAAGGTCGGGGGATGCATACGAATCTTGTCCTTTAGGCAAGATGACAAAATAACCTTTCAGTGGATCTTGTGAAAGACGTGATGTTTGTTGGACCTCATACATACAGATGTGTGTGGTCCCTTCAGATCCACCATAGGGGATGCAAATTGACTTTATGTAACATTTAAAAATGATTATAGTATATATGGATATATTTACTTAATCAAACATAAATCGGAAACCTTTGAAATGTTAAAGAGTTAAAACAAAAAGTTTAGAATCAATTAGGCATGAAGATAAAGCTGCTCTGATCAGATAGAGGCGGAGAGTATCTTAGTATCCAGTTCCATGAGTACCTCAAGCAATATGGAAGAGTTTCATAATTAACCACTGATAGGACACCACAACTTAATGGTGTGGCTGAGAGGCGTAATCGAACCATGTAGAACATTGTTCATTCCATGATGAGTCAATCTTCTCTTCCAATTTAATTACGGGGGTATTCCTTAGAGACTGCAGCCCATATTCTTAATCTGGTCCCAACTAAGACGGTTGCCAAAACACCTCACGACAGATAGAGATGAAAGGTTCCCTCGTTATCACATATCAAGCTTTGGGGTGCGAAGTTTTCGTTAGATGGAAGACTCATGAGAAGCATGAACCTTGAAGTGAGAGATGCATATTCATCGACTACCCATGGAAGTCCTTTGAATATTGGTTCTACAGACCTAGTGAGAACATGGCCTTTGTAGCACAAAGATGAGTCCTTCGTGAGAGAGAGTTCATATGCAAAGAGGATAGTGAGAGTACCATTTACCTTGAAGAGATTCAGGAGTCCGACGATGAAGGAACTATTGAAGATGCTAGGGTTCAACTAGGGGAAGAGATTCTAGTTGAACCAATTAACAATTCAGTACCTCTTCATCACTATAGTAGAGTTAGCAATGCCACCTAAGTTCTATGGCTTCCATATAACTACATATTATGATACGTTTATCAATGATAGTGCACTGGTAACTTGGATGAACCTGCTAACTACCAGCAAGCAATGGTAGGCCTAAAGGAAGGAAAGTGAAAAGAGGAAATGGACAGAGAGATTAAGTCCATGTCTGAAAACTAATTTGGAATTTTGGTTCATCAACAACCTGGTCGAAAGACAGTTGGTTGCAAATGGATCTTCAAGAAGAAGACCAACATGGATGGTAATGTACTCACATTCAAAGCACTACTAGTTGCAAAGGGCTTTACTCAAACCCCACGGATTGAATATGATGAGACATTCTCACCAGTGACTAAGATAAAATCTATTAGGATAATGCTAGAAACAGTTTCCTTTCATGATTATGAAATTTCGTAGATGGATGTTGTCACCCCCCCTCCCCCAGACCAGACGGCGAAAGCCTCCAGAGGCGGGTGACTTCATTAGGCAGTATCATAACAATTGAATATACATGAAACCGAGCAATCCAAGCATCATACATTGAGATAACAAACTTACATTGTTTACATATTGTGTTTGTTCTTCGAGTTACACAAAAGATACAAAAGTAGAAAACTTCAAACCATAGTTAAATAGTCCTGCATCTGCGTCCCTTGTTACCTGCTTACTAGATTCCTGAGAATACAAGTTGTTTTGAAAAGTGTCAACTAAAAATTTGGTGAGTTCATAAGCATTTTCATATAAAATCGTTTACACTTGCTTAAAATCGTTCTCGTTGTACTTTCAGAACATCCGATGTTTTCAATGAAATCGTTTGAAATCTTTCCTTAAAAATCATGGATATATGTGTGTATGTAATTTCTTTTGTTCATACTTATAAGCAATGATCTTTGACAAGTATCGTAATTTGTGAAGGCAAGTTGTGTCCGAGAATAGTTCTTTTGAATAGTAATAATCAACCGCTTCATGAAAAATGCCATATATTCAAAAAGGAAATATGGTTGAAAATCTTGTTCCTCTTATCGAGTAAAATTGAGTGTGCGTTCTAGTTTATCGTTATCGAAATCATAGAAAAATCATTTTCTCCAGAAAATCCTATATTTTCTGCCATAAAATACTCGTAAGTTCGAGTATATCATTATCGAAATCGTAGAAAATCGTTTTCTCTAGAAAATCCTATATTTTCTGATATAAAATATTCGTGAGTTCTAGTTTATCATTATCGAAATCGTAGAAAAATCATTTTCCATAGAGTCCTATGCTTTTTTAATTGTAAAATAGCAGTATTTCGACTCTATACTCATTAGGAGAAAGAATCATGGCAATTGTGGACATTCTACACGGTGAAAAGAAAGGATAGTCAAAGCAACAAATGCGGACCCTCACCTAGCATGTATATGACAGCCAACACAACGTGCCAAATTTTATTTATGAGATTTTCCTTACGTAAATTTCTAGTTAGTATATATCATATTCTAGTGAGCCGTTATAACTATACTAATCTGAGGGAGTGCCTGTTTTGGTGTTTCTCAGGCGCCCTCGGTTTGGAAAAGACATTTTTCACCCTAGACTGACCTGTCTAGCTGTAGCGAACAGCGAAGTTGCGGGGTATCAACCCTGTATAGACCTATACACAAATTCTCACTCTCCCTACAAGTGACTCTGGCTATAACTCCTTACAGGACTTAGATGTACACTTATATTTTCATATTTAGGTAGTTTTGAGATTTTTCTAACTAGATTATTAACAACCTTTTGAGCAATCCTTAGAGATCCATTATTTGTTAGATAAATAATGAAATACATACTCTTTGAATAGAAATATCGTTCTCGTTCCGTATCGTTAATTGTGCTCGTTAACTGGGTGCTCGTGTTCGTTCCTTTTCGTTTCTTGAAAAATGAGTCATTTTAGTCAAGAGAAAAAGTGTCGAGTTATAATTTATATAAATTTATAACTGCCGGTTATGTGACAACCCAAGTTGTTCCGTTACATTTCCCCGTTACCGCTAACGGAATATTCCAGTTTATAAAAGTTTCGTTAATTAGAGGTCGTCAATTTAATAAACATTCCATTTGTTTACATTTAATACGTCGTTAAGTCGTGATAAAAAGAAATAAAAACACATAACACACATTTCCATTTAATTGGAAAAAGTTAGTTTTTATTATTATTACCAATAAATCGGGTGCGACCAAAAGCCCCGTTTAACGGCAGTATTGGGTAGAATACCACTGAGCCCCGACTCGAACCCCTATATAAAGGAGAGTGGAGTCCATTGGAGACTTTTTACACTCCCTAAACACTCTCTCTCTAGACCCGTTTTCGCCCCAAATCCGCAACCAAACACTTCCAAATCGTCATTGAGTGTGTTCGAGTCCTTACATGACACCGAACGCCCAAACGGCACCTTCGTCGGACCTACTTACACCAGGTGAGTTCATACCCCTAAATGAACCTTTTAAATGTTTTTACATGTTTTATAGGGGGGAATACAAGTTAAACATGCCAGTTATCATATCAATCACATGTGATTGATAACCCGCATGCACAAGATTTTACCACACTGTACACTGTTTTACCGAGTAGGATACTATAACGACTTGCAAAAAGGAATTTTCAAACTGTTTCAAACTCTTACTTATACTGTTTTATTCAAAATCATTTCAAACCGATTTATAAAGGTTCCAAGGATTTCTAAAGGTTTTCACACTGATTTTACCAAAGAATACAAAATGCGATTTTCCTAAATATAAAGGTTTTCCAAGGTTTTCATCAAATTTCTCTTTCACGTCGAATACTTATACTTGTTAGTTACCGCTGCTTCGCTTTCACTTATTGTAAACTCCTACTTGATAACGCTTTCACTTCCTGATACGCTTATACATGTTATTGTCTCTATTTCACTTATACTTGTAGTCGTTTATACCTGATAGACGCTCTTACTTCACTTATTGTCATCTCTACTTTGTGATACGCTTATACTGGTTCGACACTCCTACTTCACTTGCGACCGCTCTTACTTCACTTGTTCGACACTCCTACTTCACTTGCGACCGCTCTTACTTCACTTGTTCGACACTCCTACTTCACTTGCGACCGCTCCTACTTCACTTGTTAAACACTCCTACTTCACAAGAATCACTTCTACTTGATACACACTCAGTCATAGTTAGATGTATGTCTGTACTTATATAGGTGCATATAAGTAATGATTGAAAGACTTAGGAAGGCTCGTCCGCGCTATTTCCTTTTCTTCGTTGAGATGTGGTCTGGTGGGATCGGATGGCCGTCCGAAGGTCGTTTGATTCATTAGTTATATATTATGTATATGAGTATGGACATACAGGAATTCTCTAGTCAGTTCAGTTGAGAGTCTCTACCTCTAGTCTACACTTACATTAGAAACACACTACCCACTATTTGGAAGTCTCTACCCACTATTTGGGATGCATCTTTAGGACACGGCCTTCTCTGTCGTCTAGATGGTAACCAGAATCTCCTGTAGGGAGAGCAGACATTGTGTGTATAGATCTATACGGGATTGACAACCCCGCACCCAGACTGCTAGCTACAGTCCCGGCCTACCAAGCCAACGGGTGACAAATGTCATATTTCAGACGCTTGTAGGGCGTCTGGTACTCTAGTCAGTACGGTTACGAGTATCCCGGGTTACCTTATAATTCATTGGCTTTAAGGTAACGGTATTTCACCGGCAATTTACATTGTATGCTGGTAATTCAGTTTCAGAGTCACATTGTTTTCACCTTACAAGACGTAACTTTCATTTGATATTGTCTGGGGTCTGTTTTCTCTATTTTGACCTTACAAGATGTATCTTTCATTTGATATTGAATGGGGTCTGTTTTTCACTGTTTTAGACCTTACCAGCTGTACCTTTCATTTGGTACCTTCTGGGGTCTGAGTCTCTATTTCTTAGACTGAACCAGGCGTGTCGTTTGTTCGATACTCTCCTGGAGTCTATGGTTCCTTGCCTTAGTCATCAGTCCTCACTGCTGAGGCATATGTTATTCCTTGATGTTGTTTGCTTTCCTCAATAATCAAATTCAGTATTTTGATAATGATAGCAAATTAGGGAAAATGACTTTTTACCACATAACACTAACCAGTCTTGGTAGAAGGCTGCTTTATTAAAGAAAATATAGGATTTTCTAGAAATAACTCTAATACACAGTAAACACTTAAACTACTACTTTATAAAGTTATTTGGATAAATGTCACTAAATACTTATGAACTCACCAGCATTTGTAAAAATGCTGATACTCGCTTTTCTAATAACTTGTATTCTCAGGTTAGCATTAGACAGCTACACCTCCGGAGCTGTTGATGAAGATGGCTTAGTACCTTGCTGTACTTACTTAAATTTACTTGTATTCTTCGATGTATTGTAATGTAACCATGTAAAACTATTACTATTAATGCAATGTTTTGTTGTACTTTGATTACTATAATGCATGTGTTGTGATACTTGACATGACGTCATCCACCACAGAACCTTTCCGTCGTTCCAGTTTTGGGGTGTGACAGATTGGTATCAGAGCATTGTTTATAGCGAGCTAAGTATATCAATTCATAAAAGATATACAGCCTATAAATACAATGGGATCAAACACTCTGATCAAGAATTATACTTTAAAATATAACCATATTTTACCAAAGTATAAGAACATCCAGAACCTAAACTCTCGAACAAAAGTATCACAAGAAGAACAATAATAAAAGTCTTCGGATGTTGAGCATTGCCGTCAAACCTGGGCAGTTATGTAATCGTAATCTGGAATAAATGTAACCTGATCAACTACATTTATTTGAGATGCGATGAACATGTGCTTGGGAGTGATAGTGGTGTTGCAAAAGGTCTGAAACTTACCAACTAGGAATGCTAGAGCCAAACATAAAGTCAAAATACTATAGGAGTATTTTGGAACATTAAAAGATTCACACTAATCCCAGAACCATATTCAGAAGATAAGAACCAAACAAGAATTAAAATACCATAAGGGTATTTTAGGATGCATAGATAACCCTTTGTGAAGAACTAAAAAGATCCTTATTGATATACCTACAACTACAGAGGGTATACTCCCAAGGTTATATATAATAAGGATCCCATAGGCTAAGAATGTGTGGTTTCGCTCTACTTCCTTTTCCTTGTTTGGATGTGGATACCAAGTAGTATCACATATTCGAAGGCCTATCGGATCTAAGTTATATATGATTTGTATACCCTATGTAATTGTAGCGGGACTCAATATGGATTATCTAGTGAAATGTTAATAATCTTTTAGGATTCTTTAGACATTTCCATTTTCGCCCGAACCCTGTAGACAACCCTGTCCACTTCAGTGCTTGACAGAGGAGTTGATGCAGACCCAGAAGAGGTTCATTGAGAAGATTTCCTGTTCGGAAATAAATGAACTGGGTCGAGACTATTGAATGCTCCAAGTACCCATATTCTTCTAGGGACATCGGTGCGAAATTTGCCTAAACTTCTGAGATTCCCAGTTGCCCTTTATGAGGTGATGACACCATAGTCGGAATTCGGAAGCAAGGCAAAGTAGAGATTCAATATGTCCATATGAGAAAAGAACCCTAGGAAACTACCCGAAGGAAACCAACGCCGATTCCAGTCAAACATACGAGGCAGACCAAGGGAGCCAGTACATGGAACCCGGGAATTGTCTTTTCCTCGTGTTCATCACGCTAATACACCCATAAAATAATACAGTTTAGTGAGTTAGTGGTTACACTACTCACGCTATGTGTTAGGTAAATCGTCGTTTCCCGTTGCCAGATACACGATTAGGGCAGATCCCCGCATCTCTATTGAGAGAATTTTAGCCATCTGCCCTTGTGAGCCTCTCTTTCCGCAGTTTTGTTCCGAACCATTCTCAAATCTCTCCAGGCCGGAGAGTGAAACCTTTCCCAGTATAAAGGTAACTTAGTAGGAACGACTCGCATCTTATGGCCTTTTTTTTCCGATACTCATACACCCACTTCGATTACCAGGACTACATCTTACGGATGTAGGTCGACACTCAGATGACTAGTACCCAAGGCACGGGAAAAATTTATGCCTAATACGTTCAGGACAGAAATGTCCAGGGTTAACCATCGTCTCTCATTACATTGTATTCCTTTCCGTGTAGGAAAACCATGCCACCGAAGAAGCGTAACCAATCCTCAAGCAAGAAACCCACTCTCCTATTCGATGAAGCTACGTTCCAAGCTGCAGTCTCAGCAGCCGTAGCAGCTGTCATGGCTCACCTGAATGCTAACACCGCCAATGTTAGCAAGGGCCCTGTCGGGATTTCCAATCCTGGCGATGAACAGCAGCAACCAACACTTTCATACCCAGTCACCCAAGAACCTTCACCGAACCCACTAAAGGTAAAACTCAAGATTGAGGAGGGAAGTACCTCGGCTCAAGGACCTTCTGAAAGGCGACGAGCTGAGGCAGTCTATACCCCTATCAATCCTTCCCTCCCGACCTCAAGAAGAGCATACCTAGGAGACCTTCCCCGCTACAGCAAGTGCAACTACCATCATCATGGTGCCTACCAGGAACTCTTATGTGCTAGGTACAACATGAAGGGGGCATACTGCTCGTGTATGCAGAACTCCGATGGAGCGTATTGCATCGATCACTAATGCGGTGACCAATCCCGTTTGTCACCTATGTGGTGAAATGGGACATTTCAAGAAGGATTGCCCAGCTGAAGGAAACAACAAAGACACAGGAGGAGCCTAACTCTACTGCTTAGAGAGAAGCATCAAGGAACTCATTAGATTTTGGTACGTCTCTCGATCTCGGGTAACTAAACTAAAAACAATAAAAGACTAATTTAAATGTAAATTCTTTCCAGTAAGGCGAAAGTCACAGCACTGTTATAAAATTCAAAAATTCATCAGGTAAAACTATAATGGCTAAACATATACATTACGGCCATGTATATTTAAGATGGACAGACCTAGAGTGAGCGAATGCCGCCTCATTTCCTGTTCCTCGTTTGGTTGTGGATTTAGGGCGGGGTCACTCAGTCAACAGTCCTCCCCACCTTAAATATACGTGACTAGTATATGTGAGGCAATTATAGAAATGCCTTGTGAAAATTCATTCATGAAAAGATACTCTATTCGGAAAAACTTAGAACTCTCTATAGTTCCGCGTCGACTCTATCGGTCCAAGTATCCGCGGTAGTGATACATAGGACGAAACCCGAGATGCCTAGAACTTGTGTGCGCGTTCGGCGCATGACTCTACCGATCTTCATTTTATATCATGTCGGAGTGTGCCAACTTCGACAACTCTATTGATCATGGTTTGACTACGTGCAGCCATGTGTACATTCTTAGTGCTGTGTAAAAGAACTTTCACCATAGCCATGTCGGCAAATAAAGGTTCTCCCGAACCTAAACCTAACACAAATAATCAAACCTAATGCGATCCGTCAATCGTCCCTCTTATCTCAAACCTTCCGAAGTACCCAAAAGAGGGTACCCTATGCCGTTGACCGACCCTCGTAGTCAGATGGACACCAAAGTGAACGACACTGCAGATACTCCAGAAGACGACAACCATCCGAAGCGTACTTCATAGTTTCCCAAAAAAGACCCTTCGCACCTCGCACATCAGGTTCGTGAACCCAGAGAACAGAACTCATGAGACTGACCACTATAACCAGGTATATGCATAAAGGTGGCATATAATTGAGGTCAAAAAGATTTAAGGTGTGTGTTTCCTACCTGTTCCCTGTTCCTCGTTGGGTTGTGGGTTTGGGGTGGAGTCGCATAGCTGAACATCCTGCCGACCTCAATTATATACTGCTTGCATACACCAAGTACTGGTGGTTAAGCCAAGAATGAGCTCTACCACGAACCTCTTCGCAAAACACTTTCACCCTATTCCATAACATAGGAGCCGGAGTCAAGAGAATCACTGCGAGTTAAACTAGTAAAGTTCCGAGTGATGAGACCCTATACTCACTAGAATTGACCTAGACCGAGGAAACTCAGAACCTTCGGAAGAGTAGTTGCAGTAGATGCTCTTACTACTCAGGCACCTTGCCCACCCTGTTATAGACAGGTAGTGCCTATCACCCTCCCCCACTCTCGTATGGAGGAAATCGTCGTCGCCCTGTAGACGATGAAATACACTCTCCGAAGTGAACACTAGGATACCGAGAACCACAGGATAACCACCGCAACCAAGAATACTCGATCAAAGTGCGAAAGTAGTTGCGTTAAGCCTCAAGTCCCGAATCCCGAAGAGATTATATACTTGACACTAGCCTTGGTGTTAGTCGCGGGATTATGCAGGAGCATGTGCTTTCCGCACTAGATCAAACCAAAGTCTTAGAGGTTAATTGGACTATTAGGTGTTCCACGGATACTATCTCATGCAGAAATAGTAGAACCACCTCCTGAGATAGTCCAACACTCGTCTAGTGAAACCCTATCTCCCCGACCCTCAGGGTTTCCGTATCTCAATACTTCTTGGTGCAGGTCCATTCTGCACAAGCTTGAGGTAGACACTCTATAGCAAACAGATAACCATAGTCACGCAACCCACTCGACGATCCAGAAACTCTCTATCAGCCAGTTGACAGGAAACGCGAAACCGAAAGACCACTCAGCATTCCTAAGAAACAACCTAAAGGACTACACACACAGTACGAGTGAGAACGTTAGGAACTTCGGAATGGCGATCGCGCCAGTAATGATCTTGCCATAGAAGTACACTATGTTCTGAGTACTGAAAAGCTCTACCATTCCGAGAGCTTAGGACCATCTGAGAATCCTCATGGAGATTTGGTCCAACCCTATTCAGGCCGCCACTACCTTCGGATATGCCACAAGACTCACACCCAATCGATCCACTTCGTAGACGTGATATGCAATTGCCCGAATTCACTCTTCGTGCCTCACTCATCTTGATAGAATCCATTGAGAACCCTAACCTTGTAGATACACCAGTCGGAACCCACTAGCTACACGAGACGAAATCCGCATCCCGTACGTGAAGGCATGTTGGACTGACAAACACAGACCAGAGATCACTTGGGAATGCGAGGACAACCGTATAGGAAGTACTCTCATACCTCTACTTGGCCATTCATACCTACTTCCTTGCTTAGACCTGAATTTCGGGACGAAATTCCCTCTAACGGGGGGATGATGTGACAACCCAAGTTGTTCCGTTACATTTCCCCGTTACCGCTAACGGAATATTCTAGTTTATAAAAGTTCCGTTAATTAGAGGTCGTCAATTTAATAAACATTCCATTTGTTTACATTTAATATGCCGTTAAGTCGTGATAAAAAGAAATAAAAACACATAACACACATTTCCATTTAATTGGAAAAAGTTAGTTTTTATTCTTATTACCACTAAATCGGGTGCGACCAAAAGCCCCGTTTAACGGCAGTATCGGGTAGAATACCACTGAGCCCTGACTCGAACCCCTATTTAAAGGAGATTGGAGTTCATTAGAGACTTTTTAAACTCCCTAAACACTCTCTCTCTAGACCCGTTTTCGCCCCAAATCCGCAACCAAACGCTTCCAAATCGTCATTGAGTGTGTTCGAGTCCTTATGTGACGCCGAACGCCCAAACAGCACCTTCGTCGGACCTACTTACACCAGGTGAGTTCATACCCTTGAATGAACCTTTTAAATGTTTTTACATGTTTTAGAGGGGGGGAATACAAGTTAAACATGCCAGTTATCATATCAATCACATGTGATTGATAACCCACATGCACAAGATTTTACCACACTGTACACTGTTTTACCGAGTAGGATACTATAACGACTTGCAAAAAGGTTTTTCAAACTGTTTCAAACTCTTACTTATACTGTTTTATTCAAAATCATTTCAAACTGATTTATAAAGGTTCCAAGGATTTCTAAAGGTTTTCACACTGATTTTACCAAAGAATACAAAATGCGATTTTCCTAAATATAAAGGTTTTCCTAGGTTTTCATCAAATTTCTCTTTCACGTCGAATACTTATACTTGTTAGTTACCGCTGCTTCGCTTTCACTTATTGCAAACTCCTACTTGATAACGCTTTCACTTCCTGATACTCTTATACCTGTTATTGTCTCTATTTCACTTATACTTGTAGTCGCTTATACCTGATAGACGCTCTTACTTCACTTATTGTCGTCTCTACTTTGTGATACGCTTATACTTGTTCGACACTCCTACTTCACTTGCGACCGCTCTTACTTCACTTGTTCGACACTCCTACTTCACTTGCGACCGCTCTTACTTCACTTGTTCGACACTCCTACTTCACTTGGGATCGCTCCTACTTCACTTGTTAAACACTCCTACTTCACAAGAATCACTTCTACTTGATACACACTCAGTCATAGTTAGATATATGTCTGTACTTATATAGGTGCATATAAGTAATGATTGAAAGACTTAGGAAGGCTCGTCCGCCCAATTTCCTTTTCTTCGTTGAGATGTGGTCTGGTGGGATCAGATGGCCGTCCGAAGGTCGTTTGATTCATTAGTTATATATTATGTACATGAGTATGGACATACAGGAATTCTTTATTCAGTTCAGTTGAGAGTCTCTACCTCTAGTCTACACTTACATTAGAAACACACTACCCACTATTTGGAAGTCTCTACCCACTATTTGGGATGCATCTTCAGCACACGGCCTTCTCTGTCGTCTAGATGGTAACCAGAATCTCATGTAGGGAGAGCGGACATTGTGTGTATAGATCTATACGGGATTGACAACCCCGTACCCAGACTGCTAGCTACGGTCCCGACCTACCAAGCCAACGGGTGACAAATGTCATATTTCGGACGCTTGTAGGGCGTCTGGTACTCTAGTCAGTACGGTTACGAGTATCCCGGGTTACCTTATAATTCATTGGCTTTAAGGTAACAGTATTTCACCGGCAATTTACACTGAATGCTGGTAATTCAGTTTCAGAGTCACACTCTTTTGACCTTACAAGACGTATCTTTCATTCGATATTGTCTGGGGTCTGTTTTCTCTGTTTGACCTTACAAGACGTATCTTTCATTTGATACTGTCTGGGGTCTGTTTTCACTGTTTTAGACCTTACCAGCTGTACCTTTCATTTGGTACCTTCTGGGGTCTGAGTCTCTATTTGTTAGACTGAACCAGGCGTGTCGTTTGTTCGATACTCTCCTGGAGTCTATGGTTCCTTGCCTTAGTCATCAGTCCTCACTGCTGAGGCATATGTTATTCCCTGATGTCGTTTGCTTTCCTCGATAATCAAATTCAGTATTTTGATAATGATAGCAAATTAGGGAAAATGACTTTTTACCACATAACACTGACCAGTCTTGGTAGAAGGCTGTTTTATTAAAGAAAATATAGGATTTTCTTGGAAGAACTCTAATACACAGTAAACACTTAAACTACTACTTTATAAAGTTATTTGGATAAATGTCACTAAATACTTATGAACTCACCAGCATTTGTAAAAATGCTGATACTCGCTTTTCAAATAACTTGTATTCTCAGGTTAGCATTAGACAGGTACACCCCCGGAGCTGTTGATGAAGATGGCTTAGTACCTTGCTGTACTTACTTATATTTACTTGCATTGTTCGATGTATTGTAATGTAACCATGTAAAACTATTACTATTAATGCAATGTTTTGTTGTACTTTGATTACTATAATGCATGTGTTGTGATACTTGACATGACATCATCCACCCCAGAATGTTTCCGCCGTTCCGGTTTTGGGGTGTGATAGGTTATGACACGCATTTTCTCTTTCATGACATATAGAACATTACTTATGTTCTTGGAGATTTTACGACAGGACCTTATGACATACAAATATTTCTGTCATAAAGGCTCTACTTGTATATTTTCTTGACGCAAGCTTTTATATCGATGTTTATAAAATACCCCCTGATAGTTTGCAAATAGTTCACAAAGTTTCCATTTTTGAAAATTACTAGAAATGGTGTCCACTTATCAAGATCCCTATTATTACTTTTATCTCTAGACATGAAAGCATAGATAAAGGGATTAAGCTGGACACACCCAATAGTCGGGAGGTTGTTTTGTACAAAGTATCATCTGTTCTTTATGAAATTGAGAATTCCTTCGTTCATGAGTATATTACTAAATAATAATTTAATAATATTTCACACACACAGACATACGTATATTTACATGCAATCATTTAAGAATTTAGGCAAGATTTGACCTGTACTCTCCCACAAAGAAATTAAAACATTGAAAAAGGTGGGGTATGAAGCTCACCTTGAGTTGGTTGAGGAGTTATCTGGAGTTATGGAGTGAAGATCTCAAGCTTAAACTCTTGCTGAGATGAGGAACTTCCCTGGGAGGGATGTTTTCCTAAGGATGATCATCATATATTATTATGAATAAAATAATATAGATTTATCTTGAAATATAATAGAATATTTGGTGAGTGGAAGAATTTACCTTTCAACTCCAGGGAGAAATTGAGAATATTTTCCTTTCCAGCAAGATCATTGTTCTTGCCTTGAAGATGAGTTTTGAGGGAAATGGGAAAAGTGAGGGAGAAGGCGGAGTCTAAACTCCTTTACTTTCGTTGCTTTGGAGTATAAGAGAAAGGAGGAATTTTTTGTGCATGGGAATCTGCTGGTCCATGCATGGATATTTGGTGGGTAAAGCATGGGATACTGTGATTTGCATGGGAAAATAGGGATTTCATCAAATCACAAAGTCAACTTCCTTGTCCTTTTCTTGATTTAGGATAAGGGTTCCTAAATCTCAAACATTTATTTTTATGAAAAATATGCTTAAAATAATTAATTTTAGCATAAAATAGGGGTTTAAGGGGTTTAGGATAGGAAAATACGAGTTTGGTGTGATTTTCAATGTCAAAATGCCTTAAAATGGTGAAAAAAGTCCAAAAATAATGAAAATCCGGAGTGGGGGTTGGTTCCTATGAGGGTGCAAAGGTCTGAGGGAGGTTCCGGATTGCTTAAGGAGGATTCCGGAATCAGGTCCAGACTTCCGGAGCACTTTCTTGGATTCCGAAGTCATCTGCTTAATTCCGGAGCAAAGCCAGCAGTCCGGACCGAGGGTTCCGAAATCGGATGAACTTTCCGAAGCAAGACTAGCCTTCCAGATGAGAGGATATTGCAAGATGGTCCGGATGAGAGGCTTCCGTGGAAAAGAAGGTTTTGAAGCAAATGAGATTCCAAAGTGAGAAGCTTCTTGGTTTCTTAGAAGGTATTCAGACTAAGAGGGTTCCGGACCAAGAGGAGTCCGGACCAAGAGGTTCAGGACCAAGAGGAGTCCGAATTTAGAGGGTTCCGGACCAAGAGGGTCCTTTTGGGGTTTCCTCTTCCGGTTTTGAGCTGTTTTCTACTGAGGAAGGTACTTAGGCAGATTTCAGAGAGATTTGAGATACGTGGAGAGATTTGGGAGACATTTCAAATACTCGGAGAGATGTGGGAGAGATTCACTATACTTGGAGAGATTTGGGAGAGATTCACTATACTTAGAGAGATTTCGCATACTTAGGGATAGGGAGAGATTCACTATACATGGAGAGATTTAGGAGAGATTCACTATAATTGGAGAGATTATGCATACTTAGGGAAATTTGGGAGAGATTTCACATAGTTGGAGAGATTTGGAGAGATTCACTATACTTGGAGAGATTTCACATACTTAGAGAGATTTGGGACAGATTCACTATAATAAGAGAGATTTGGGAGAGATTCACTATACTTGGAGAGATTTTGCATACTTAGAGAGATTTGTGAGAGATTCACTATACTTGGAGAGATTTGCATTCTAACACTATATGGCTCCTTAGGAACTCATATTGAACACTACGGTGTGTTACCACAAGTCTCACAATAGTCCTTGCTTACTTGACGATGAAATTTCCTAGCCAAAAATGCTAGTTGTGACATCATCCCCCCGTTAGAGGGAATTTCATCCAGAAATTTTTTCGAAAGATAGGGTCATAAAAGCAAAAATAGGTGAGAGTACTTTCGACTTATTTGGTCTTTCTGTTCTCAGGTGAATACCGGCTCACGCCTAGCATTCCCTTGAACCTTCACCATCTGGATGTGGCTTTGTTTTGTATGCTTAACTTTTCTATCCAAAGTCTTGATAGGTTGACAAAGTTTTTGGAGGTTCTAGTACACTAAACTTGTCTAGTGGGATTGGAAGGATTTTGTCTGACAGATCCTTTCCAGGTTCGACACATGGAACGCAGGATATACGTTACTAAGCTTGGAGGGTAGTTGGAGTTTGTAGGCTACCGAACCGATCCGTGCGAGGATCTCGAATGGTATGGTGCATCGGGGGTTAGTTTACTTTGCCTTTCAAATCGATTCATCCTTCCCTGAGGCAAGATCTTTAAGAATACCATGATCCCTTACTTGGGATTTTGAGGCTTTAAGCTACTACCTATGTAGTTTTATTGCCATCTCATACAAATTTTGGGGTCATGTTCGGGTTTTGACTATCCTTTTTGTGGTTTCTCGAATAATCATGGATCTATTGAGTGTTTGTCCTCCTGTCAGTTGGGTGTCTCTCACCTCAGCCCAACAGAGGATGATCTGCATTTCCAGTCACGCGGGGCCTCGAAGGGTATAACTCCTATGCTCGGGTAGCAGTTGTTGGTATATGAGTACTCGAGTAGAGGTAGGTGAGTATCCCAACTCTTTTAATGTCCATTACACATGTTTCCCTTCGGGGTGCAGATTCTTGTTTACCTCGTTCTTGTCAAGTGGGATTTCTAGGGCTTCAGTGGTCTGGCTCTTATGAGTGTCGAATACATGGGATGTAAAATGTCTAAACTGAGCTCCTAGGTTAATCGGAGACTATGGGTCATCGGACCTTTCTCGGCAAGGCCTTTTGGATGGTCTTCTAGGGATTGGGATCCTGGTGCCTTAAAAGTAGTGTTTTCTGGGCCTTAAGAGTTGGTGCTATGGTCATCAACATTGAGTTTGTGTGATGTAGTTAACTTTATGAGTCTTTGATTATCTTGGGAGTTTTCTCCCTAGTATTTTTCCAAGCTAATGGTTGGTCGGCCTTTTCCGGTTCCTTGTTTTTGGTTGATCATATCTCTGATTCGGGGTAGGAAGTATCGATCCTTATGGATGGGTTTTGTTTGTCTTAATCGTAGTCGGTGGTGCCTATGGCAATTTCGTCTTTCTCCCTTATGAGTTACACAGGTGCTTCCCGTGTTCAGGGACTGGGTCTGATGTTTCGTTTACATAATATGCCGATCTTATGATCAGACACTATTTGTTCTTGTGACCATGCTAAGTGGTGCAGGGTGTTTGTTCATTAAGGTGTTTCTAGGAGTCGAGGTGCATCTATCTCTGCTTAGCACATGGTTGAGGTTTTCTAAAGGGATTATACTAACCTCTGGAGGAAGGTTGGAAACCTTTTGAATTCCTTTTTATTCCCTTTGCTCCTTGATTTTCAATCTTTGCTGGGGCTAAGGAAGGGTGTGGTATTTCTTACACCAGAACTTAAGCGTCTTGTTGATAAGGATTTCGTCGTTACCGACTGAACGAGTTTTGTTATTCGATTGCGTAAGACAAAAGTCTATTTGCAGAGCTCGAGGTTTGTAAGGTGAAAATCAAGCCTATCCGTGTCAACTGATGACATTGGACTCCTTGTTGTTACATCGATTTGAGGAGTATTGGTTGTTAGGAATGACAGGGTTTTTATGTTCATGTTCCTATCATTACTACTTTTGTTTTTGTTGTTACCATTGGGTCTATTGAGTGTTTGTCCTCTTGTCAGTTGGGTGTCTCTCACCTCAGCCCAACAGAGGATGATCTGCATTTTCGGTCATGCGAGGCCTCGAAGGGTACAACTCCCATGCTCGGGTGGCAGTTGTTAGTATAGTAGTACTCGAGTAGAGGTAGGTGGGTATCCCAACTCTTTCAATGTCCATTATACATGTTTCCCTTCGGGGTGCAGATTCTTGTTTACCTCGTTCTTGTCATGTGGGATTTCTAGGCTTTCGATGATCTGGCTCTTATGAGTGTCGAATACATGGGATGTAAAATGTCTAAACTGAGCTCTTAGGTTAATCGGAGACTATGGGTCATCGGACCTTTCTCGGCGAGGCATTTTGAATAGTCTTCTAGGGATCAGGATCCTAGTGCCTTAAAAGTAGAGTTTTATGGACCTTATGAGTTGGTTCTATGGTCATCAAGGTTAATTTTGTGTGATGTAGTTAACTTTATGAGTCTTTGATTATCTTGGGAGTTTTCTCCCTAGGATTTTTCCAAGCTAATGGTAGGTCGGCCTTTGCTAGTTCCTTGCTGTTGGTTGATCATATCTCCGATTCGAGGTAGGAAGTATCGATCCTTGAGGTAGGGTTTTGTTTGGCTTAATCGTAGCCGGTGGTGCCTATGGAAATTTCGTCTTTCTACCCTTATGAGTTAGACAGGTGCTTCCCGTGTTTAGGGACTGGGTCTGATGTTTCCTTTACATAATATGTCGATCTTATGATCAGACACTGTTTGTTCTTGTGATTGTGCTAAGTGGTGTCGAGTGTTTGGTCATTGAGGTGTTTCTAGGAGTCGAGGTGATTCTATCTCTGCTTAGCACATGGTTTAGGTTTTCTAAAGGGATTATAAGAACCTCTGGAGGAATGAGGGATTGGGTTTACTACTCACAGTGATTCGGACTGCTTGGGTTGTCCTTTCTCATGAAGATCATGAACTAGATATTTGCTTATTTTAGGTGGAGTTCCAATTTCTTGGACTTCCATGAACTAGTCTGTCGTTTCAAAGTACTCAGTTGAGGCTGAGTATCAAGCGACGAATACTACCATTATCGATATTTTGTGGACTCTCTCGTTGTTAGCAAAATTTGATGTTCGTTTGGACAAGGAACAACTCTTTTATGTGACAACGACTCGGCTCGTCATATTTCTCATAATCCTGTGTTTCATGAGCGGACAAAAGATGTTGAAATGGAATGTTACTTTGTGATTGAACGTGTGGAGTCCAAGGAGATAGTTCTGATATGAATTAACACACAACACGAACTTGCTGATTTACTAACTAAGCCTCTTGGATCCGAACATCTCAATCATCTATCCGACATGTTGGGCATTCTGAATCTTCATGCACTGACTTTTGGGGGAGTAAAGGAATTCGAGATCTTTCTGTGGGATAACAACAAGTTGTTTAATATTTTTCATTATCTCTTTCTCATGGTTATCGGTTATTTTCTTTAGATAATCGATAGTTCCAATCCCTATGTAAAAAGGGATCTCTAGACTTGCATTGTACTGGATGAAAAAGTCATTGAATAAAACAAACTCTTTCATTATCAAATTCTATAACATTTATGTTTATTATATTTTTCAATGTGTTTGAAATAAAATTTGGTCATTTGTATTAAATATTTTTTTCTATTTTTCGATAGAAAAATTGGATTTTTTGTGGGTTTTTTTTAAATATGCACATGTTTTGGGAATACCAAGGAAAATTAGTCATAGAATTACTATCAAGAAAAACTTTCATAATAGAATGTTTACTTAAAAATGCCTTGGAAAAATGTCATCAAAATTGTCACGAAAACTGTCTAGGAAGACTCTGTTGGTCTTAAGAATTTCTTTGGAAAAAAAAAATTATTCCACATAAATTACCAGAAAAATCCAGTAAAATGGGTGTCTAAAAATTGACAAATATTATGATAAAATAAAGTTTGTCATAATTGCCTGGAAAGAATTGTCGAAAATCGCTTAGGGCATTTATTTTAGGAGTTGGTTTTCGATAGATAGGGTTTAGGTCATTTTGGTCACTTAATTTTTGGTTTTGTGCACATTTGGTTACTTAACTATTTTTAAATTTTAAAAGGTCATCAAACTTTTGGCTTTGTAATCATTTAGTTACATAACTTTTGGTTTTGTCATATTTAGTCAACTAACTTTTAAAATTGTGCTCATTTAGTCACTAAACTTTTGGAAAAATTCCAAAAATTTAGTGACTAAATGAGCACAATTTTATTCCAAAAGTTTAGTGACTAAATGAGCATAATTTTAAAAGTTAGGTGACTTAGTGAGCAAAAATATAAAATTTACGTGACTAAACCAAAAATTAAGTGACTAAACGAGCATAAAGTCAAAAGTTTGATGACCTTTTAAAACTTAAAAAGAGATAAGTGATCAATTAAGTACAAAACCAAAAGTTAAGTTACCAAAAATAACATAAACCCTTCTTTATTTCAGACACATCGGTTTTAAGGTGTTTCAGACAGATTTAGCCGTCAAAAACACAAAGTTTTTATAGTAACGAAGAAAAGAAACAAACTAAATAATTTTTTTTTACTAATTTTCTATTAGATATTACTTGAACTAAGAATCATACAAATTTCATTGAGTAGGAAAACGTAGAGGTGGATATGGTGATAGAAAAGATCCAATAAAGTGACTTAAAAATAATTGTCCTATGAATATAGAAATGGAAATGAAAAGATAGTCGGATTGAGAGTTTATGTTTAAGAAAAGAACACGCTTCTCTTTGTCCTATCATAAATGCAAAAAAAGATTAATAAAAAATAAAAAAAATAAAAATAAACCTTGACAACGCTACTTTAATGGTCCTTGTAGTTTATTAAAGTTACAAATCAATCCATAATTCTTTTATACGAATGGTGTCAAGGGTTTTAAAATTAAGAAAAAGATTCGAAACCATCCCCTACAATGGACCCACCACCCTGAAATCTTACTATATCTTACTATTTGGTAAAGAAGTATGTTAAAGGTGGCATATGACTTTCCAAATGTGCAAAATCTCGATCGAAAAAAGATTTAGCGATAGATTGAAAAGTTTAAACTTTCTAAATGCTTCACACTTAATACAAAAAAGATATTTAAACAAAGTATGATTGACCTAAGTATGTGTAACAGAAACTCCATAATGCACATTTGGGAGTTGTGATGATGGAAAAGGAAGTCGAGGACAAACGGAAATAGATCTTGGAAGAAGTGTCAAATGCCAAAACTAATTGGTATAAATTTGTGAACAATAATAAAGTACTTTTAGTTTACCCTCAACAGTTAAAATAGTTAGAGAAATATTTAAAAGACTGATATAAATAGCCTATTAATTTGTTACAAGTTAATATATTAATTAGAAACTAGTTGAATTTAATTTAGAACTAATTACAATTAATCATGATTTATTTAAAAGTACGGGGAATGAATGTGAATTGTTCAATAGTTGAGAAAGAGAAACATTTTAGAAATCCTAAGATGGCGGAAGGTCTTGGAGAGGTTCTACGACTTTCTAGAATCGATCTAGCTAATAGATAAGGAAATGATTTGAATAAATATTAAATTTGATTATTTAATAAATTCTAATCAACTTTATCTGCAAGTTACCTCAGTTATATAAAGAACCCTCTTGCCTTAATAAAATTCGATCCTACCTCATGTAAGGTTGAGAAATTCGCTTCTCTTAAGCCTCTATCCTATCTCTTTAAATTTCTCGGATTTTAGACATTTGGGTGTGAGCCTTTGGAGGCATTCCTAATTTGGGTGGTAGATCATTCCAAGAGCAATCAAGAGTTCAAGATCTTCTATGGAATAAAAAGTATATATGATTATACTTTAAAGGTTAGTAATTTTATCCATCTTGGTAGTTGAAATTCCTAGCTTTGAAAGTTAGTTGCCAAAATCATAAAACCTAAATCTTGGATGCGTCTACACTTTAGATTATTATTAAATGTTTTGTTGCCTATAATTTATGTATAGATGCATAGTAAATCCAATGGTGGTATCAGAGCCATTAGGTTATAGTTATGAGACCTACTTTGAAAAATTGAGAAAAACTAAGGATACCTCTGGATCACAGGACGCAGTGCAACCAATGATAGTCACGGTGTGCCTTACTATATTTTTGAGTTTCGGGATTTTGCTAATAATTTTGAATTTTAGGGTTTATCGTTAGATTAAATATTGTTTTAATCTTTTAAAATTGTATAATTAAACTAATAGGATAAATATGCCTAAGTAATTTGAAATTATAGATAATTGATTTTAAATTAATTAACTAAAAGTTAATATGTTTAAATCAAGTATTCTTAAATTGTTTTAAAGTACCCCTAACATATATAATATAGTAAATGTAAAACTAAAAGATTATATTGTTTTGATATATTGGGATATGATCATTACATCAATATTTATTGTGTTCTATCTTCACATGTTTAATCCACGAATAATATAATTATTCTAAACGTTCTTGTGTTCTATCTTCACATGTTTAATCCACGAATAATATAATTATTCTAAACGTTCATAGTCGATTATAATTAATGAAGAAATTATTAAGTAGTTGAATCTCACTAGATAAAAGTAGGCAAGTGGTGGGAACCAAGTTTTATAGGTATTTGTCAGAGAACTAGTGTTGGTCAGAGCTGCATCAAGTAGTTGACTCTCATTACCACCATAATACGTATAACCCATGACCCATAAGACGTCCATTGGTCGTAACATGACATATAATCCACTACCACCTCAATTCACATGACCCATGACACATGGATTATCTAGTGGTTGTAACATGACACTATAAGCCACTACCATCCCAATGCACACGACCCATGACCCGTGGGTCATCCATTGGTCGTAACATGACACTATAAGCCAAAACCAACTTAATGCACATGACCCATGACCCATGGGTCATCTATTGGTCATAACATGACACTATAAGCCACTACCATCCCAATGCACATGAGACATGACCCCCATAGGTCATCTGTTGGTCATAACATGACACTATTAGCCATTACCACCTCAATATACATGACCCATGGGTCATCCATTGGTCGTAACATGACACTATATTGCCACTACCACCTAAATGAATATAACCCATGACCGATGAGTAATCCATTGGTCGTAACATGGCATTATAAGCCACTACCACCCCAATGCACATGACCCATGGCCCATGGGTCATCTGTTGGTCGTAACATGACACTATAAGCGACTACCAACTCAATAAACATGACCCATGACCCATGGGTCATCCAATTGTCATAACATGAAACCACAACCACCCTCATGCACATGACCCTTGACCCATGGGTCATCCATTGGTGGTAACATGACATTATAAGCTACTACCACCTAAATGCACATGACCCATGACCAATGAACCCTATCCCATTGTCAGTTGTCATCAATGGGTCTAAACTTTCAATATTTATTTGTTTTTTTGCTAAAAATATGTCTTTTATATATAAAACTTTTTTCAAACATAGCAGCATCAAGATTTAAATTTTATCCACCTATCTTTTTTAATATTGTTTAATTCGCATTTATGACTTAAAATTAAAAAACTTGGATATTATCTAATCTAATGAAGGAATATTTAGAGCTATGGTGTGAATAGCTCCTTAACCTTTGTTCATTCTTCACATGGAATACTTTAACAAATTTGAATTACTAAATAATTAGCATTAATTTGTATTTTAACAGTTTGAATATTTCATTAGTGCAGATCTAAAAAAATTCAAGGTCGGTTCATTCCCTCTAACCTACACACGTTAAGCCTATATATTATTAGGGCTAGTTACCTTATGAGAAATAGGGTTTAAATTGTATGTCATCATCTTCGGCAACACATAGATCCAAACATAGATTTATCATTAGGTTTGTGCACTAATTTTGGTGATATAGGTTTTCACTCATCTACAATTTAATTTAATTTTATGTGGTATTATTGTGATCGTCGTTTCTTGGTCATTGATCATCATGAGATTATCTTCCTAAATTACAACTATGTTGTTGTTTCCTTAATAATATACAATTGACATACACTTTTATTACATGTTCACTAAGATTGGCGATATTATTTGAAGCTTGATTTAATTGTAGGCGTAGTAATGCCTTCATTTAAAATTTATTTTTAATTTATGTGGTATTGTGTCGATCAACGTTTCTTGTTCTCTAATCATCATGATCCTTGCATCTTTAATAAATTGGTAATGACCATTTTTTTACTTGCATGTAATCAAAAAAGATGTCGCACTTGAAACCAAAAGGAGAATCAGGTGTTAGGGAAAATGGAGTCATTTCACCTCAAGTTTTCAACTGCATAAGGAGTTCAAATGCAAGATTATTAAACATACATTTAGTTGATGAAGAAGCCAACTTCTCAATATCATTGACCACATCCGGTGCAACTACATCGACGAGCACAACCTCCGAAGCTACATCATCTACACCATTCTCAACACCTACATACTTCATACCATGCTCAACACCTAGATCGACTACCACATCATCATCCCTTACATCTACTACTAGAACTTTAGAACCTATATCATTGACAATATCCTTAGCACCTATATCGACTACCATATCCTCAACAACTACCTCTACTAGCACAACCTCAACACCTACATCATTAACACCATCCTCAACACCTATATCGATTACCACATCCTCAAAAACTACATTAACTACCACAACATCAACACCTATTTCACACCCCTAAACCGGAGCGGTGGAAACGTTCAGGAGTGGATGACTTCATGTAAGTATCACAACACATGCATCATAGTAATCAAAGTATAACAAACATTGCATTAATAAAATATAAGTTTTACATATGTATTCAGTCATTGTATAATTGACATCAAAAGTTACATACCAAAAGATATTAGATATGACTCTATACTGCTCCATCTTCTCAAAATCCCGAAGAGGTACATGTCTAGTGGTTCCCTGAGAATACAAGTATTTTGAAAAAAGAGAGTATCAACATTTAAGTTGGTGAGTTGATAAGTATTTATGTTTAGAAGTTGTTTTTTTCTTGAAGTATTGAGTATGCTTAATGTTCCAGAAAATCAAATATTTTATAATATAACTGAAAAGTAGTTTTAATAGCATAAAACCAAACTGTACAAGTGTTGTTGTTGTACTATGTAATAGTGCACCTAGTTTTAGTTCACAATAAAACTATAAAAGGATTATTTTCAATAGTGTTATGTTTTCCTTTGTTTTAAACCAGTAGGTTGTATTTTTACCCTGTGAGTGCTAACCCGATACGTTGTATTTCTATCTCGTTAGTGCAAACCCGGTATGATATATTTTTACCCTGTGAGTGCTAACTCGGTACGTTGTATTTGTACCTCGTTAGTGCAAACCCGGTATAATGTATTTTTACCTCGTGAGTGCTAACCTAGTACGTTGTAATTGTACCCCGTTAGTGCCAACCCGATATGATGTACTTTTACCCCGTGAGTGCTAACCCAGTACGTTGTATTTGTACACCGTTAGTGCAAACCCGATATGATATATTTTTACCTCGTGAGTGCTAATACAGTACGTTGTATTTGTACACCGTTAGTGCAAACCCGGTATGATGTATTTTTACCCTGTGAGTGCTAACCCTGTACGTTGTATTTGTACCTCGTTAGTGCAAACCCGGTATGATGTATTTTTAGTATACTGAATAAGTAAAATATATGTAACAAAATTTGTACGAGAGAGTATATATATAGTTGTGACAACCCAAAAATTTCCGTTAGTTTTAACGTCGAAATTAAGTACGTCAAAAATTAGCCAAATTTATCCCAAAAATATTTTTGATTGGATTCAAACCCGTTGGAATATTTTAAATAATATTCGTCAAGCGAACCGAAAATAAGGCGGTCTAATTTTAAAAATTACCGTGTTTAACGGTAGTCGTGAAAAAAAAACCCGCTCGCGGTTGGTGTCGGGTAGACCCCCAACCAGGTCATAAACTCCACCCTATATAAGGGTTGAGTGGGTTTCATTCCAACCCTTTTCCACACCTTAGGAGTCTCTCTCTCTACAAGTCGGGTTTGGTCAAAAATCGCAAGCCCCAAACTAGTAAGTGATCTATCCTAACTTGTTGTTTAGCTCATTTAACATGCAAATTCGTGTTTAAGACATCCAAATGTGGCAAAATCGTGAGTTTACGGCCCAAGAACACTCTTGGACCGTAAACACTCATAAATGGGAGTTTGATGCCCAAAAACCCTTCCAAACCACTTATGGAGCTTAGTTATGACTTAGGGGCTTACATGGAAGGACTTAGAACATCAAAATCTTAACATATGGGGAGTAAACATGAGTTTACGGTCTAAGAACATTCTTGGACCGTAAACCCATCTTCAAGGACCATAAACACCTTTTTGGCTGTTAAATTACCCCTCCAACACCTCCAAAAGCTTTCATGAGTGCCTAGAGCGTTGTATTCCTTCTTGTGATGCACCAAAACATTTCCCAATGAGCAACACTTGAGTTTATGGTTTGGGATGGTCTCCCAAAACCGTAAACACCTTTCCAAGGTGTTTAAGTGCCTTTAACACCTTCTTATGCTCATAAAAGTGACTAGAACCTTGCCTACATAGCCTAGAACCACCAAAGCACAAAAGAAATGGACGAACATGAGTTTACGACCGTAAAATCGTGTGATTACGGCCGTAAACTCCTCAAGGAGTGGTCCAAGGACCGTAAACTCCCTATTGTGTCCATTTTGAGCCCTAATCACTTCCTTAGCCCTTGATTCAACTCTAGCATGATTCTATGAGCGAGATAAGACCTTTAAACATCCCATGACACCACTACCATGAGTTTACGGCCGTAAACTCATGGGGGAATTGGTCTTGAAACCGTAAACACCCATAAGGGCCATCATTTGAAGAGTAAACTCCAATGTGAGTGCATACACACCTTATATGCAACCCTTGGTACTCCCTGCACTTGTAGCAAAGTGTTTTTATGTAGTAAGACATCCTTACTTGCTTAATTAGTTATTAAATGACTAATTAGATACTTAAATGTATCATTACATGTTAAATAGGATTCGCGTGTGTGGTCAAGTCCTCACTTGACACTTAGCATCATATACCGTCCATTCATCCGAAACGCCAATGTCAGATGAGTTCATACCCCTGAACTAACCTTTTAAATGATTTTAACTGCTTTTATAGGGGGGGGACTACAAGTTGATCTATACAGTTATTATATAAATCACATGTGATTAATAACTGTATAGCCAAATACAGTTTTGCATGATAACTGTTTTATCCAGCTTATGATGTTCCAAATCTCATTTTCAACTCTTGTTAAAGGTTTTACAAAGGTTTTCATCAAAGTTATTATGAAAGGGTTTTCAAAGGATTCCAAAGATTTTCTAAACTTGTTTTACAAACTGACATCAAGTCGTAAACTTCTTATGTGTAAAGGTTTTCCAAAATTTTCATCAGAATTTTCTTCTATGCTTTTACTTTGTTAAATGCATGCCTGTATTTGTATAATTATATAAATAATGTTTAAAAGACTTAGGAAGGCTAGTTCGCCCTATTTCATTTTCCTCGTTTGGATGTGGTCTGGTGGGTATCAGTTATCCGTCCGAAGGTCGTTTAAACATTAGTTATATATCATGTATACATGTACAGACATAAAGGTTTCCATCGACCAGTTCATTTCCCTTGGGTAGCAAGGGCATCCTTCTAGTCAACGTTCATAGACCAGAGACACAAGTAACTATTATAGGAATAGTTAGGAGGTTCTATTTACTCTTTCTAGTACGAGAATTCCAAAGGAGTCAGTTCATTCGTGAGTCTATATCTTTATTCCAGCGCCTCTAACAGAATTCAGAATACGGGATACATCTTCAGGACACGGATTTCCCCGTTGTCAAGTTGGTAACCAAAGTCTCCTAGAGGGAGAGCGGGCATTGTGTGTATAGATCTATACGGGACTGACACTCCCGCACCCTGACTGCTAGCTACAGTCCTTGTCCTACCAAGCCAAGGGGTGACAAATGTCACATTTATTCCGACGCTTGCAGGGCGTCAAATACTCTAGTGTCAATCAGTATGGTTACGAGTATCTCCATGTTTACCTTATAATTCATGGCCTTAAGGTAACGAGAATCAACACTGTACTTCGAGACAACCCACATAGGATTAACGGATGTTTTAGACCTTGCTAGGTGTATCGGTCATTTGATACTGTCTGGGTTCTGTGTTTCTTTGTTTTAGACCTTGCTAGCTGTATCGTTCATTTGATACTGCCTGGGGTCTATGTTTCTTTGTTTTAGACCTTGCTAGTTGTATCGTTCATTTGATACTGTCTGGGGTCTGTGTTTCTTTGTTTTAGACCTTGGTAGCTGTATCGTTCATTTGATACTGTCTGGGTCTGTGTTTCATTGTTTTAGACCTTGCTAGCTGTATCGTTCATTTGATACTGTCTGGGGTTTGTGTTTCTTTGTTTTAGACCTTGCTAGCCATATCGTTCATTTGATACCGTTTGGGGTCTGTGTTCCTTTTGTTAGACTGATCCAGGCGTATCATTCATTCGATATTCTCTTGGAGTCTATGATTTCTTTTGCCTTAATCAGAAGTATTACTACTGAGGCATATGTTACTTTTCCCCAGGTATTTTTACTTGTGATTTTCTCATTATTACTTTAAATTAAATATTGTTTTCCGATAATGAGAGTATTGTAGGGAAAATTACCCTTTAAAACATAACTCTGTCGGGTCTTGGTAGAAGACTACTTTTATCCAAAAATTATAGGATTTTCTGGAAAGGACGCTAATACATCGTAGATTCTAAACTACTACTTTTCATAAAGTTATTTTGAATAAAAATGCTTACTTACACAAATGACACTAAATACTTATGAACTCACCATCATTTATAAAAATGTTGATACTCGCTTTCAAAATAACTTGTATTCTCAGGTCAGCGATAGACAGGTACACCTGGGAGCTTCGGCGAAGCCAGTCTAGAACCGAGCTGCATCTATACTAGTTTCAGTATTACTTTAATGTCTCTATAACATGTAACCGATGTAAAAATATTACTATTAACGCAATGGTTGTTGTACTCTGATTACTATACTGCATATGTTGTGATACTTGACATGACGTCATCCACCCCAGAACGTTTCTGCCGTTCCGGTTTTGGGGTGTGACAGATTGGTATCAGAGCATTGTTTATAGTGAGCTCAGTATATCAATTCATAAAAGATATACAGCCTATAAATACATAGGGATAAAACACTTTGATCAAGAATTATACTTTAAAATATAACCATATTTTACCAAAGTATAAGAACATCCAGAATCTAAACACCCGAACGAAGTATCACGAGAAGAGCAAGAATAAAAGTCTTCGGATGTTGAGTATTACCGTCAAACCTGGGTAGTTATGTAATCATAAGCTGGAATAAATGTAACTTGATCAACTACATTTATTCGAGATGCGATGAACGTGTGCTTGGGAGTGATAGTGGTGTTGCAACAGGTATGAAACTTACCAAATAGGAATGCTAGAGCCAAACATAAAGTTTAAAATACTATGGGGGTATTTTGGAATACTAAAAGACTCACATTAATCCCATAATCATATTCAGAAGTTAAGAATCAAACAAGTAAATAAAATACCATAGGGGTGTTTTAGGATCCATAGATAACCTTATGTGAAAAACTAAAAAGATCCTTACTGATACACCTATGATTACAGAGGGTATACTTCCAAGGTTATATATGTTGGGTTTTAAGCATTCTAACACTCCTATGGTGTACATGCAACCCTATAAACCTTGGATCTATGTTTTCTCTATAATACATGCAAATAAGAACTTTCCAAGGCTTTAATCCTAACTAGCATATTATGAAGTTCTTATACTACAAAGTACTAGTTAGATGACATACCTTTTTGATGTAGCTTGATGTCTTCAAGCTTTAAGAGCTTAGCCCCAATAGTGTGGATGCCTCAAATGGAATCACAAATCACCAAAACACCTTGGAAGACTTTAGAGAATATGGATACTTGGTTCTCTCTAGTGAAATTGGCTAGCCCTTCTTAGTGTACCACACACTAGTACCAATTTCACCAACCAAGGACATCTTTATATAGTAAGGAGGATTAGGGTTAAACCCTAATACACATGAACTTTCATTTCCTAGGATCCATGGGTTAAACACTCCATGGACTATCCATGAAAGCTTAGCCCAACCTAAATGAACTTGGCCCATTCCATATATATAAGAGTCCATATTTAATTAGTTCCTTTTGATCACTTAATTAATTATAAATTAATTCTTGATCAATACTAATTAAATAATATGATTCCATATTAATATATTAGAACTTATAATATATTAATATTAATCATAAACATACTATTCTCAAAAGATTATCCATATAAATTGTGTCGGTGAAGTGCAACCCAAATGGACCATGCCGGGTTGGGTCAAGTACATACCAAATATAGTTATGGACTTAGACATAATCCAACAGTCTCCCACTTGGATAAGTCTAAAACTATTATTGCGTATGACTTCAAACCTAACTGGCAATCGTAGCTCCTAAAGTCGTTGTCGAACTCTGATCTTGTTAATGAACTTGTCCATTAGATAAGGGATCATATATTCCTCCATTCTAGATATCATATGGACTGAGACATGGATTAAAATCATTCTCTCTGTCCATTTGTTGTTTCACGATTTCCGATTTATGACGACTGACTAATTGAACAAATCAAATCAGTCTTGGCCCGGCCGAGCACTTCCATTTGTCATCATCAAATCATCGAGGGGCCCACAGATATCGCTTTTACCCCGAAGGTAAAAGGAATGGATAAACTTCGACTACTTGTTGAATCATACACAAAGGCACGTTTTATAGCACCGAGTTACCAAATGCGTTTTCGTGCAATCAATGTACAACCAACTCATAGTAACAACTCATATCTCTAGGTTTGAAGAATATAAGATATTATCATCTCATGATCACTCATGATAAAATGCATGAAGTGATTCCAATGAGCACGGGTTGAATCCAATACTCAGAACTTATGAGCACTCATGAGTGTTGTAGTCCTTTGTCCAACACCTTAGACCTCTACAAGCCAACCCATGATAGTCTTAATTCATATCTACTTCCAACATATGACCGACTGTGGATGGTTTGAATAACTTAGTCATTCCGAAAGAATAACCCAGTTTATTCGGGAAGTCCAAACATGCAAAGTGAAACACAATAATAATTGAATCCAATATGGTATCAAACCCTATGAACATAAATAAAACACCTTTTATTTATCACCATATGATTACACATTATTCATTGTATACTGTTTCAGCTATCAACTTTATTCTTGAATTTTAAACAATAGTAATCCCAAGCTCCAAGCATGTACACTATGTTTTCTAAACACTAGTCATGCCATACACCAAGTATGCATACTATGTTTGTCTATGATCTTTACTTTGTGAACTAGATCCATTGAACATAACTTCAATAATTCTCTTTTCACACTCCCAAATCCTTACTGTAAATACAAGAATTCCAAATTCATGTCATTCACTGAAATCTGTTAGATTCTAAACTTATATGCATTGATCCTCTTGTCATGATTATGCACAAAGTCAGAAAGACTTGACAACAATCATTACAGAGTATTCCAAAGGAGATCAGCTCCTTGGAAACTTCCTTCTTGCATTAAGTTTCCTAATCTTACACAGATTGAATAATTTCTAACTTTGAAACATTTCCAGATTCATTTTGACTATCACATCTGAAAAAGAGTTGCCTCCTTACAGATTATGTCAATATAATCCTTCTAGAATTATCACTATACTTCCGACTGTCCTTGAGCAACCAATCTTTGGTAAACCTTAGATTATCCTCGACAATTGTTTAATCCTTTTAGTCATATCCAGTTCTAAACCTTTTCCCTTCTTAATGCCCCATGCATTTGGAAAATTTTAGAAAGGATGAATATAGCACATGTAATCGATCATTTATCCGAAGCATATGGGACACGATTCATGATGTCTCACATAAAGACTAAACCAGTCTTTTGCTATAACATTTCCATTTCTATTTGCCAAGTTCTCATAATTCAGATTATGAAAAGGGATGCCGTAATCATAATCGAATTTTAGAACACAAATAATGGACCCATATACAGAATTTCCTTATGTTGAGCCATTCCAACATGAAATTCATATATATATATATATATATATATATATATATATATATATATATATATATATATATATATATCCTTGACTAAATGATTAAAACCTCACGATCTAAGCTTATAGATTTGAGATGAAATATAATTTTCTCTCCCTTAATTATAGCAAAACAACTCTTTCCCAATTGAAACTTTTGTTTTCTATAATTAACATTTCTAACTTGCAATACTTATCATAATTATCATGCTCCCACTAACATGATGATTATTAGCATAACACTTATGCTCCCACTAGCTTTGACATGTACTCAGAAATTAGCTGACTTTCTACCAAAGTTCAGATTTCTGATACTAGATTGTTTTGATAAGACTTTATCAAAAACATACACCTTCCCTTAGATAGCACACTTGTGTGTCTAAACAATTATGAAGAGGTATGCCGTAATCATAATGGTTAGACCTTTTTGCCACTTCTCACAAGTCCAGGTTAGTGTGCCGGTAAACCACACACGCTCCACTAACGATTTTGAGAATGCAAATATCACAATTAATATCTAGCTAAAATCTACTTAGTGAAAGTGTTTCCTCACCATCATTTTCATGAATCAGAGAGAAACCTTATGACACTTAGATTTAATGGTGTATGTGTTCTTATCCATGTGAATTGTCAAAACCTTAGTCACAGGGCAAGGGTAATGACAAATCCAATCTCATATGGACTGAACTCAATCTTAACTTCTTGCCACCTGGCAGCTTAAGGGCCTGCCATTGCTTCCAAGTTGTTGTGCAACAAATTGAGAACTCCAAGAACTCATATGCAAAGCCAACTTTAACTGGAATGGGCACAGAATATGTCAACACGATAGGTTATAAACCTCAAGTCGTGTGCTAGTGAAGAACTTCAGGTTTATTCTTGATTAGTTTTTGAGACTTTCAAGACCTTTAAGACTCCCATTGTCCTCTTGACATATAAGACGCCCTTGTCAAACATCCAAGAGATAGTGTGGATTCTAATCAAGACAAACACTTCACACAATTGGCCTTAGTTGGTCTTTGTTTTATCCAAAACATCACAACTTACCAATTTCAAATGCACAAGAGTTTTAAACCTTCTTTAAGACATGTCACTCAAGTTACAATCTTAGAGTATAACTCTAAGAATTGTTTTAGAACGAAGTATGAATCATCTTCTTGATTTAACCACTTCAACAATTCAAGTTCCTCTTCTTATCTATAAGAAGGCTCTTAGAGGATGAATTGTGATAAGGTCTCTAAATCATTAAGATGATCACAAAACTGATACGAAAGTACTCTCTCCCATCTTTTCAGATTTGAGAAACTTTGATCCTTCTACCTAATTTGATTCTTCTTATTCGCTCTGCCATACATTGAAACTTTTCCAATGTCTCAGAATTACACTTTAGCCTGTAAGTATAACCATATTTACTAAGCTTTAGTAAATTATGACGAATAATCTTATCGATCTTTTGTGGTGGACTTAATCAGTGCACAAGAATGTGTACTCGATCCCTTAGTCCTTCACTTGACTCACACATCCATGTGAACAAGTAATTAGTCTTAATTTTCCAATACTTGAAAGTTCTCATTCATTATGCTATACAACTTGCATGATTCCAAGTTCCGGTCCAATTGAAACTTGGGTGATGAGAATCTTTCCTTATTTGGTAAATTTAGACATTACCACAAATGAAAGAATCAATTTCATACCTCCACTCTTGCTATTAATGGAATCTTATAAGCAACCAAAATTTCCACAGATGCCATTGTAAGGATATTTTAAAATAAATAAAATCAAAAAATTTCCTTTTATTTTAAAAACTTTGCGGAAGAACTTGTCCTTACAATCCATATGAAAACTTATTGTTATATATTCCTAAGCAATATCTCATAACTCCTAAGAAGTAGCTCAAGAATCCGATCTTCAAACTATGCGATAGAAATCCATCTATGCCATCAGATTCAACATATTCTTTCTTTAAGTTTCTTCACTTTTCTTTGATTCTTAAAACATCACCATGTGACCCAGTCACATCATGTATCAGGAATCTCATAATAGAAACTTAGCAGAGTTAGATAGTGGAATTTACCTGAAGTAGAGTCAAACTTATTGACTTTAACATCCTTAGGTAAATTTGGCAGCTTCGCAACCAATGCCCCTTCCTTTGGCAATATAAACATATGGACCCTTTGATAATGGTACAAGGGACTATCACAGACTTAGCTTTTCTCTTTACCATTTGGTCAACCGAGTTGACTATGGCTGATCCCTTTACCATTAGGAAGAGAATGCTTTTCTAGATTTCCTGTGTCACTATTGTCAATGTCCATCAAGTGTTAAGGAAGTTGATCTTAACAAATAGATAAGATCATTAAGGGTCTTGTCATAGTTTGTTTCATAGGTGTCCCAAAGGAACTCACTATGTGACTTAGAAAGTGATTGAACCACCAACTTTCTTAAGACTTTGACACCCAACTCTCCCGGCTTGTCAATATGTGACTACATCTCCAAGATGTGATCACACCTAGACCTTGCCTTGCCAATAGGGCTTGAGTGACCTTGAACTTGTGGGTTAGGGAGAATAATTGGAGGAGGTGAAAGAAGTATGATTTCCATGGGACATCATCTTCATTTAGGAAAGCTTGTTTCAAGAGATTTAGGAAGATCATAAATGTCTAAACCAGACATCTTTTGGGAGATATTCAAGATAGTTGATCTTAAGTCCTTAATATAACACCCAATATGAAATATTAAGGCTAGGACCCAACAAACTATTTTATAACTTAGAAGAGGGATGCCGTAATCCAAGCTATAAAATATTTGAAGGTAGGTGAATGACGATTCACCAATTTCCACCAAGATAAATGAAATGTATTATTAGGTTTTAATTGGTTTTGAAACTCCTAGATCTATTGAGATTCATTGAACTGGTCAATGGCATGTTTCAATCTCGAGTGTGCCCTTCAGGTTTTGTGACTAGGATGCTGAGGATCACAAAACAAGGTGTGAAGTAACAATGCAAATTACTTGGTACCCTTAAGTGTTTACCCCTCAATCGATGTGCCGGTTAACCACACACGCTCCACCGATACTATGATAAACATTAAGTTACCCTTTGCCTACCTTGTTAAATACGAGTTAGTGTGTCGGTTAACCACACACGCTCCACTAACCGACTTAAACAAAGTGCAAAGTGTAATTTCATGGATTAGCACCTTATTCACATTTTTCTAAGTAACTAAGACTGGGTATTATTAAGAGTTTAGTTACTTAGTATTTATCATTAATACTTTTAATGAAGGGAGAATTATAGTCCTGTCAAACCCGTTCGGCTAACGACCCTCCACCAGTCAAGCAAGCGGTGGGTGAGAGTGGACACCCATTAAGTTGCCATTTTATAGGCAACAACCTTATACCCACCTTATAGACCGGCTTCGTGAATGAGGCGTACTAGCGGTAAGACTGACTTTACTCTTATACATATATATATATATATATATATATATATATATATATATATATATATATATATATTATTATTATTATTATTATTATTATTATTAACTTATAATATTATAAAGTATAAGGGTTGAATTTTAACTTTTAAAATTCTTAGGCCTAACTTGGAATTAAAGTATTCATAAGAGAAAACTTTACAAATTCCAAAACTTGAGGGCAAGTTTTGAAACTATTCAAAACTAATTAATTCCATAACTTATGTGTTTAAAGTAGTTTTAATCCAAAAACTCTTCAAGTTCCATAACTTGAGGACAAGTTATGGAAGACTTTAAACTAATAAAAGAATTAACTTTTCTTTATTTTATAACTTATGGAATTAATTAAGGTTACACCTTTTTTTCTTTTATTTTATTTTATTAAATGAAGAGACTCTTGGTCCTCCAAAACTTGAGGACAAGTTATGGAGTCATAAAACCATTTAATTAGAACTAGACTCTTCATTTTTGTAACGTTTGCCAATTTTTATGAGTTTTATGATTCTTAAATGTGACTTTTCATATCACTCGAGGACAAGTTACAAAAACACATGTTAGAATCAATTCTTAGATTAATATGGATTAAAACCAACTATCACATAATTTTATTCATTAATCTAAATTCACTCATAAAACAAGGTAACACAAAAAACTTTTGGTGATCCATAACTTATTCTTAAGTTATGGAATCCTTTAAAACATTAACACCAAATTTTGTAACTCCATAAAAACTTTGAATCAATTTTTTTTTAAAAACCTTTTCATATCCATAACTTATGGAGGTTTCAAAAAATAAAACTCTTTAGATCAAACTTTTAAAACTAATAAAATAATCATATTATTTTATCTTTTATTAAATTTGACCTAATTCAACTCATAAAGCAAATTATTCAAATTTTACAAATAATTAGTTTTTCACAAGAACAAGTAATTATCTTAAAATTTGACAAACTTCATGTTTTTTTTTTTCAACTTTGAAAATAAAATATTTGCATCAATATAACAGAAAACAGCCCGTGGCTCTGATACCACTGTTGGGTTTTAAGCATTCTAACACTCCTATGGTGTACATGCAACCCTATAAACCTTGGATCTATGTTTTCTCTATAATACATGCAAATAAGAACTTTCCAAGGCTTTAATCCTAACTAGCATATTATGAAATTCTTATACTACAAAGTACTAGTTAGATGACATACCTTTTTGATGTAGCTTGATGTCTTCAAGCTTTAAGAGCTTAGCCCCAATAGTGTGGAACCCTCAAATGGAATCACAAATCACCAAAACACCTTGGAAGACTTTAGAGAATATGGATACTTGGTTCTCTCTAGTGAAATTGGATAGCCCTTCTTAGTGTACCACACACTAGTACCAATTTCACCAACCAAGGACATCGTTATATAGTAAGGAGGATTAGGGTTAAACCCTAATACACATGACCTTTCATTTCCTAGGATCCATGGGTTAAACACTCCATGGACTATCCATGAAAGCTTAGCCCAACCTAAATGAACTTGGCCCATTCCATATATATAAGAGTCCATATTTAATTTGTTCCTTTTGATCACTTAATTAATTATAAATTAATTCTTGATCAATACTAATTAAATAATATGATTCCATATTAATATATTAGAACTTATAATATATTAATATTAATCATAAACATACTATTCTCAAAAGATTATCCATATAAATTGTGTCGGTGAAGTGCAACCCAAATGGACCATGCCGGGTCGGGTCAAGTACATACCAAATATAGTTATGGACTTAAACATTAATCCAACAATATATAATAAGGATCCCATAGACTAACAATGTGTGGTTTCGCTCTACTTCCTTTTTCCTCGTTGGGATGTGGATATAGAGTAGTATCACATATTCGAAGGCGTATCGGATCTAAGCTATATATAATTTGTGTATCCTATGTAATTGTATCAGGACTCGATATGGACCACCCAGTGAATTGTTAATAATCTCAAAGGATTCTCTAGACATTTCCATTCTTGCACGAACCCGGTAGAAAACCCTATCCACTTCAGTGTTCGACAGAAGAGTTGATTCAGACCCAGAAGAGGTTCATTGAGAAGATTTCCAATTCGGAAATAAATGAACCAAGACGAGACTACTGAAACCACCAAGTGCCTATACCTTTTAGGGACATCGGTGGGAAATTCGCTTGAACTTCCGAGATTTCCAGTCATCCATCATGAAGCGATGACACTCAGAGTCAGGATCAGAAGTAAGGCGGAGTAGAGATTCGGTATGTCTACACAAGGAGAGAACCCTAGGTATCTATATGAAGAAAACCAACGCCGGTCTCAGTCTAGGATAGAGGTAGACAGAGGGAGCCAATACATGGAACCCGAGAAGTGTCTTTTCCTCATTATTGTCGCGCTAATACACCCATAAAATAATACAATTTAGTGATTTAGTGATTACACAACTCACACTATGTGTTAGGTAAATCGCCTTTTCCCGTCGCAAGTAATACGATTAGATCGGATCTCAAAACATCGATTGAGCCTTTTCTTCTGTGATTTCGTTCCGAACTTCCCTTAAATCTTTCCAAAGCCGGAGAGTGAACCTTTGCAGCATAAAGATAACTTAGTAGGAACGATTCCCATCTTATGGCTTTCCAATACTCTTACTCCTACCTTGAATACCTAGACTACATCATAGGGATGTAGGTCGACACTCAGACAACTAATATCCGAGGCGCGGGAAAAATTTATGCATAATATAGTAAGTATAGATATGTCCAGGGTTAACCATCGTCTCTCATCAGCTTGTGTTCCTTTCCGTGTAGGAAAACCATGCCTCCGAAGAAACGTAACCAATCCGCTGGCAAGAAACCGACTCTCCTATTCGATGAAGCTACGTTCCAAGCAGCAGTCTCGGCAGCCGTAGCAGCTGTCATGGCTCATCTGAATGCTAACAACGCCAATGTTAGCAGGAGCCCTATCGGGATTCTCGATCAAAGCAATGGACAGCAGCAACCAACACCTACGTACCTAGCCACCCAAGAACCTCAACCAAATCTACTGAAGATAAAGTTCAAGAACGAGGAGGGAAGTACCTCGGCCCAAGGACCTTCCGAAGGGCAACAAGCTGAGACAGTCAATACCCCTTCCAGCCCTTCCATCCCGACTTCAAGAAGACCATACCTAGGAAACCTTCCCCACTGCAGCAAGTGTAGCTACCATCATCATGGTATATGTCGAGAATTCTTTTGTGCTAGGTGCAACAAGAAGGGGCATACCGCTCGCACCTGCAGAACCCCGGTTGAGTTTATTACATCAACCACCAATGTGGCAACCAGCCTAGTATGCCACCTATGTGGAGAAATTGGACACTTCAAGAGGGACTGCCCAACTGAAGGAATCGACGAAGACACAGGAGAAGTCTAAATCTAATGCCTAGGGAGAAGCATCAAGGAACCCGGTAGATTTTGGTCTGTCTCTCAATCCTAGATAACTAACCGAAAACATTAAAAAGGCTAATTCTAAATGTAATTACTCTCCCGATAAGACGAAAGTAGCAGTGCTGTTGTAAGAATTCCAAATTTCATCAAGTAAAGCTATAATGGCTAGGTATATATGTTAAGGCCATGTATAATTAAGATGGATAGACCTCGAGTGAGTGATGCTGCCTCATTTCCTGTTCCTCGTTTGGTTGTGGATTTAGGGCGGAGTCGCTCAGTCAACAGTCCTCCCCACCTTAATTATACATGACTAGTGTATACTAGGCGATTATAGAGAGGCCTCGTGAGAATCCATTCTTGAAAGGTACATTATTCCAAAACCTCAAGACCCTTTATAGTTCCGCGTCGACTCTATCAGTCCAAGTATCCGCGACAGTGATACACAGGACGAAACCCGAGACGCCAAGAACTTGTGTGCCTGTTCAGCACATGGCCCTATCGACCCTCATTCTATGTCATGACGATGTATTCCAACTTCGACGCCTCTATCGATCATGGTTTGACTCAGTGCAACCATGTGTAAATTCCTAGTGTTGTGTAAAAAGAACTTTCACCATAGCCATTTCAGAAAATAAAGGTTCTTCCGAACCTAATAATAAAACCTAATGCGATCCATCGGTCGTCGCTCTTATCTAAAACTTTCCAAAATACCCCTGAGTAGGGTATTGCACGATGTTAACCAACCCCTACTTAGACAGATAGGAACCAAAGCGAAAGACACTACAGGCATTCCAAAAGACGATAACCACCCGAAACCTACTCCGTAGAACCCCCAGAAAGACCCTTCGCACCTCTCAATCAGGTTCGTGAATCAAGAGGATATAACTCATGGGACTGACTACTATAACTGAGTATATGCATAAGGGTGGTATATAATTGAGATCAAAAGATTTAAGATGTGTGCTTCCTCCCTACTCCCTGTTCCTCGTTTGGTTGTGGGTCTGGGGTGGAGTCGCACAACTGAACATCTTGCCGACCTCAATTAATTACGGCTTGCATACACCAAGTATTAGTGGTTAAGCCAAGTATGAGCCATACCACGAACCTTATAGTAAAACCCTTCATCGTATCCCATAGAATAGGAACTAGAGTCAAGAGAACCACCGCGGGTTGAGCTACTATAACGACCACAAATCCGAAATTTGTTGTCATCCCGGTTAAGCCAACATAGTAGCTAACACCCTTAGTTGGGAAAGAAATCTGAGTCGTATGTGACATCCCCATTTTCACGGCCAACATGTTGCGGAATTTGTTCCCAGAAAAACATGATAAATACGTTATTAAAATATTTTTCAAGAAACGTATTTTGTTCATTTTAAAATGTTTGGGGTGTCATCGTTAATGCAGAAACATAAGCATAAACAGAACTTACATTTATTTAAACTAGTGATCTACATCTCTTTAAATCTCTCAGTGTAATGTGACTTCATATCAACACCTGTGATATAAATAAACTGAGTGAGTCAGGTTGGGAAACCTGGTGAGTACACCGGGTTTTCAACCCACAATAATATAATTATTATGTTCAAACAATCAAGCAATTAAACCTTATTACCCATCCCCATTATATTCTCTATTCTTAAGGATCTACCCTAAGAATCAGCTTATTCCTCGTTCATTCGTTCCTAAGGATCATCCAAAGGAATCGGCACGAAGTTCATCGTTGCCATGGTTTACACAACGAGCACTAAGTCTGCATAGTCGACACGGTTTAGGCATCAAGTCTGCATGATCACCAAGGTTTAGGTATCAAGTCTGCATGATCACCAGGGTTTAGGCATCAAGTTTTTGGAGTAGTGTCTAAGGCTGCAACTATATTAGGCAAGTATTTGACCCGGTTGTGCATGGTCCTTTTGGGTTGCCTTCACCATAGCAACTTGACAGGATGATTTATAATGAGAGAAGAAATATTATTAATATATTATGAGAATAATATAAGGAATAATAATATTGTTATTTGATTAATATAAGTCATAAATTAATTAGGAATTAATTTGGTAACTTAAAGAGATTAATTAAATAAAAGGGCATAAACTGTCAATTGTATGATAGTTGTACTTTGGGCTATAATCCCTCATGGATAAGGGGTGGACGGTTTTGAGGTTTGGATAGGCCTAGAAATCCTCCAAGGCTTATCATAAGGAGATTGGATTGCTTAGGGCCTAAGTTATCCAATTAGGGTTTAAGGGTGAAACCCTAGGAGCCTCACAAGTATAAATAGACCCATTGGGTCAAGGAAATCAGACTCTTGCCTTTGAAAGAACCCTGGCTGACTTCTTTCCCTCTCCCCTCTCTCTTATATCATCCTCTTGCTAAGTTGGTGTTTGTAAGCCGTTAGAGGAGTGACATTTGTGACTCTAAGCTCCAAGGACAAGAAGATTCAACCAAGAAACTTAAGGTAATCTTTTAGATCTGTTTTTCCTTGTGTTATTATACTAGATCGATCATCAAAGTCTTGGATACATTGCATGTTCAATTAGAGAAACCTAGATCCAAGCATTAGGGTTTGTATGTGCACATAGGAATGTTTATATGGCTAAAACCCATCAGTGGTATCAGAGCCTTGATTGGTTTCTATTGAACTGATGCATTGGTTGCTTGATTGTTGATTGCAAAATTCGATTTTTGTCTTCTGCCTGATGAACTCGGCGAGTCCCATTGTGGTACTCGGCGAGTAGGCCTCAACTCGGCGATTCCATTGTGGTACTCGGCGAGTTCGAGCGTCAGATGGAGCTAAGTTCGGGATTTCTTGTTGTTTATCTTATGGAAACTTGCCTTTATCTTTATGGGTCAATATAAATCCGATTTTAACATATATTTGAGTATATCGTTGACTTAATTAAAGATATTTACCAATAAATTGAATAATAATTTCCTTATATGATAATTGATTGATTATTTTAATTAAATTGGTAAATTATTTTGCAAGAAATAATTAAATAAATTAAATATGGATAATTATGTGATTAAATGTTAATTTGGATTATTTGTTATTTGATCCCTTATGTTTTGAAAAGTTTAAAACTTGTCTTCAAGTTTTGAAATGTATGGTTTGTGATTAAAAGTTTAATTTAGACAATTCAAATTTCAAACCCTAGAATTTTACAAGTCTAAAATTCAACCCTATACTAATATAATATTACAAGATTAATATATATATATATATATATATATATATATATATATATATATATATGTATAATTAAAATGCTAGTCTTACCGTTAGTAGGCCTCATTCACGAAGCTGGTCTATAAGGTGGGTATAAGGTTGCTGCCTATAAAATGGCGCTTAATGGGTGTACACTCTCACCCACCGCTTGCTTGATCGGTGGAGGGTCGTTAGCCGAACGGGTAGGATAGGGCAACTCTATGTCCTCATTAAAAGTATAATATTAAATACAAAGTAACTACATGTTTTTCAAATTCCCAATCCTAGTTACTTTAGGAAAAGTGAATTGATGCAATCCCATTAAATTACACTTTGCACCCTTGCTAAGAAGTTAGTAGAGCGTGTGTGGTTTACCGGCACACTAATTGGTTCCAAGCAAAGGTGGCTAAGGGTGATTCATTGTTTATCATAGTTCGATGGAGCGTGTGTGGTTTACCGGCACATCGAATAGGTGATCGTTACAATGAAGGCACCGTGTAGATTTGCATGGTTATTCACACCCACTTTGTGATCCTCAGTATCCCAGTCACAAACGAGGGGGGCATATCGAGATTTAAACATGCCATTGAAAAGTTCAATGAATCTCATCGAAACCTAGGAATTCTTAATACATTTAGAACTTAAAGTTAGGTTTTTATGGTGGACAATTAGTGAATCGTCATTCACTTCCCTTCAAATTGTTTGCATATTGGATTACGACATCCCTTTTATAATATGTAAATAATGTTGTTGGATCCTAGCCCTAATTTTTCTTATTGGGTGATAATTAGGGATTTTAAATTCTAATCAATCTTTGTCCTTTCTATTGGTAGATGTCGAGCACGAACAACGTTGCTGCTAGCTCGTTCACATTGATGAGCCTTTGCCAAAAGGTGACTTTCGATGGAACAAACTTTAGCGAATGGATAAGATACATTCGCACGATTGCTCGCTACGAGGACAAGGAGTATGTCCTTGATGAGAAGCTCGAGAAAATCAACCCAGAAATCGCTACTCCGGCTGAAATGACTGCTTTTGAGACTCATGAACGTGATGCGACGAAGGTTCATTGCATCATGATAGCCACAATGAACGCCGAATTCCAAAAGTCCTATGAGGACATGTATCCGTACGAAATGCACCAAGACTTGTTGGAGAGATACCACCAAAACGCGAGGCAGGAACGTTACGAGATCTTCACTAACATGATCTCCGCTAAAATGGGACATGGTGAATCTCTAACCGTACACTTGCAAAAGATGCAAAGGTATGTCGATCCTCTTCGCAAGTTGAATGTCGACTTTGGGGAAGACTTGGCTATCAACATGGTCCTTCACTCTTTGCCTCCGTGTTATAATCAATTTAGGATGACCTACCACATGAACAAGGAAGAGGTCACCCTAAGTAAGCTCCAAGGTCTCCTTAGGGTTGCTGAGAGCAACCTCAAGGATAAGTCTGTTGCACCCACTCCCAATCCACCTGTTGCTCCTGTTTTGGCCATTGGGCAGGGAAGAGGCAAGAAGAGGAAGGCTCCGTCTAAGAGCCACCGCAAGGGAAAGTCCTGAGATTGTTCCTCTTCTAGTGTGACCAAAGTTGATCCTGCTAAGCCTATCCCTAACCCAAAGGAGGCAGAGTGCCACCATTGCCACAAAATAGGGCATTGGAAGAGAAGCTGCCCAGAATACCCGCAAGCCATTAGGGAAGGAAAGATCAAGCCATCTTTCGCAGGTATATACACAATTAAATCTAATGATTCACCTCATGCTATTTCTTGGGTCCTCGATACCGGGTGTGGTTACCACATTTGTTCTGAATTGCAGGGACTAAGAAGAAATTAGGATGTGGAGCTTGGAAGAATAAATCTAATCATGGGGAATAGAAGATCGTCGCCTGTGACCAAGATTGGAGTGTATTCTTTAGTTCTTAGTAATGGATTATGTTTAGATTTGAATAATTGTTGCTACTCGCTAGAAATGGAAAGTAACATCATTTCGTTTCATGGTTTGTTTAGACAAGGATTTAGATTTTCTTTTAATAATGAGAATGGTTCAATTTATGCTTATCTAAATGGTGTCTTATATTTTGAAGCAATGCCATGTAATGGAATTTATGAAACTGTTATGATTGTAGATAACCTAGGAAATGATGTTTTATGTATGGATTCTTCCAATAGTATGGATAAAGCATCCTTGTGGCATTGTCGTCTTGGACATGTCAACAAGAAGCGCATAGCCCAACTCCAAAAGGATGGAGTATTGGAGTCATTCGACCTTAGGGAAGATGACACTTGCGAGTCTTGTTTACTTGGAAAGATGACCAAGTCACCCTTCACTAGCACATGTAAAAGGGGTGAGGGTTTATTGGACCTCATACATACCGATGTATGTGGACCCTTTAGATCAACCGCAAAGGATGGGAACCGCTTTTATGTGACTTTTACCGATGACTATAGTAGATATGGGTATATCTACTTAATCAAGCAAAAGTCAGAAACATTTGAAAAGTTCAAAGAGTTCAAGAATGAAGTGGAGAATCAATTGGGCAGGAAAATCAAGATGCTTTGATCCGATCGATGAGGAGAGTACCTAAGTCTTGAATTCCACGACTATCTAAAAGAGTGTGGAATAGTTTCACAATTGACGCCACCTAGGACACCGCAGTTGAATGGTGTGGCAGAAAGGCGTAATCGAACCTTGTTAGACATGGTCCGCTCTATGATGAGTCATGCTTCACTACCTATCTCATTCTGGGGGTATGCCTTAGAGACTGCCGCCCATATCCTTAACCGAGTCCCTACTAAGAAGGTTGCCAAAACACCTCACGAGATGTGGACAGGGAAAGCTCCCTCCTTAGCACATATCAAGGTTTGGGGTTGCGAGGCTTTCGTAAGACGAGATACTCACGACAAGCTCGAACCTCGTAGCGAGCGATGTATTTTCATCGGCTACCCGCAGAAATCCTTTGGATATCTCTTCTATAGACCGAAGGACAATGTTGTCTTCGTTGCGAGGAGAGGAGTTTTCCGAGAGCGAGAACTCATAAGCCAAGGAGACAGTGGGAGGCAAATCGAGCTTGAAGAGATTCAAGAATCGATTCATGAAGGAACCTCTACTGCTGACGCTCAACCCGAGGAGGAAACTCCGGTTGAATCGATTGACAAGTCCTTACCTCTTAGACGTTCCGAAAGAGTTAGAGTTCAACCCCAGTTTTATGGTTTTCATATTACTACCGAAGGGGACACATATATTAGTGATGGTACAATAGTAAATCTAGATGAACCTAATAGCTATAAGGAAGCCATGGCAGGCCCGGAGTCTGTAAAATGGAAAGAGGCAATGGATAGCGAGATCCAATCCATGTATGACAACCAAGTTTGGAATTTGGTTGATAATGTGCCCGGACGTAAGACCGTTGGGTGCAAATGGATCTTCAAGAAGAAGACCGACGTGGATGGAAACGTACACACATATAAGGCGCAATTGGTTGTGAAGGGCTTTACTCAAACTCCCGGAGTTGACTATGATGAGACCTTCTCACCAGATGCAAAGATAAAGTCTATTAGAGTGATGCTAGCTATTGCCGCATTTCATGATTATGAGATTTGGCAAATGTATGTCAAGACCGCTTTCCTTAATGGGAAGTTGGCTGAGGATGTTTACATGGCTCAGCCAGAGGGTTTTGTTGATCTGAAGCATCTAAATATAGTGTGTAAGCTTGAGAAGTCCATTTATGGACTTAAGCAAGCGTCTCACAGATGGAATCTTTGTTTCGATGAGAAATTCAAATAGTTTGGATTTGTACGAAGCGAAGATGAATCATGTGTATATGTCAAAGCCAGTGGGAGTATAGTCAGCTTCCTCGTTCTGTATGTCGATGACATACTGCTCATAGGAAACGACGTCCCGACGCTACAGGAGGTTAAGTCCTGGCTCAGGAAGTGCTTCGCTATGAAGGACCTCGGAGAGGCTTCCTATATTTTGGGAATAAGGATAGTGAGAGAACGAAGTAAGAGACTAATAGGACTTAGTCAGAACACTTACTTGGATAAAGTACTGAAACGTTTTAGTATGGAAAATTCGAAGAAGGGAGAATTACCGATACAAAGTAATGCCAAGTTGAGTAAGACTCAAAGTCCGAGTACCGAAGCCGAAATAGCATAAATGAGCCGAGCACCATACGCTTCCGCAGTTGGCTCAATCATGTATGCTATGACTTGTACTCGCCCTGATGTAGCCTTTGCTTTGAGCATGGTTAGTAGATATCAAGGGAACCCTGGCAGAGCCCATTGGATTGCGGTAAAGAATATCCTTAAGTACCTTCGGAGGACCAAGGAATGGTTTTTAGTCCTCGTGGGGAGTGATGACTTGAAGGTGCGAGGGTATAGTGACGCCAGCTTTCAGACCGACAGGGACAACTACCGTTCGCAGTCGGGTTGGGTCTTTACCCTGAATGGAGGAGCAGTGACTTGGAAAAGTTCCAAGCAGGAAACCGTAGCTGATTCAACGTGCGAATCAGAGTACATTGCAGCAAGTGAGGCGTCGAAGGAGGCAATATGGTTGAAGAACTTCATTGGTGATCTTGGAGTTGTGCCTGCCATAAAGGAGCCCATGGAAATTTTATGTGATAATGAAGGAGCGGTTGCCTTGACCAAGGAACCGAGGGACCATGGTAGATCTCGTCATATCGAAAGAAAGTATCACTTTATTAGACATCGTGTAGAAGAAGGACAACTCATGGTTAAGAGGATATCATCAGAGGATAACCCAGCAGATCCGCTTACGAAGGGACTGAGTAGGGTTAAGCATTTGCAGCATGCTAGGAGTATTGGACTAAGAGATGATATTATATTGGATTAGATAGTTTTAGAAACTTGTAATAGATAAATGTAATTAACATTTGATGATTAAATAAAGGAGTATTATTTATAAGTAAAGCTACTGTCTTATGTTAATTGTTTAACTATTGTTTCACTTTGCATGTTTTGACTTCCAGAATAATTGAGTTTATTTAGAATAATCGAATTATTCAAACAGTCCACAACCGTTCATATGTTGGAAGTAGGTATGAATGAAGATTGTCATGAATTGGTGTGTAGATTGTCTAAATGGTATTAGACATAGCAAAAGTTTGCTGCAACGTCATGAGTGCTTATGAACTAGTTTTGAGCATTGGAACAAACTCGCGCTTGCTGGAATCGCCTTATGGAATCTGACGAAAAGGTTGATCGCAAGACGATAATATCATATGGTCTTAAAACCTAGATATATGGTTTGTTATTTGTTAATTGGTTGTACATTGATAATGCGAAACCGCATCAGTAAATTGATGTTATAAAACGCATTGTTGTGTATAATTAATTGATGAATAAGTAAATGCATATAAGTCGAAGTTTATCTGTTAATTTTATCCTAAGAGGGTAAAAGTGATATCTCATCCGCTCGATGATTTGATTTGACTTATGTGCCGGGCCCGGTCAGAACTGAATTGATGTGTTCGATTAAGTTCTATGTCAAATAAATCTGAGATCGAGAAACCAACTACTGGACAATTGGTTCCATATAATTGTCCGCATGATATCTAAACAGAGGATTGTACGATCCCTTATCTAAAGGACAAGATTGATAAGATCAGAGTTTGACAGTGTCTTTGAGAGCTACGATTGCTAATCGGATTATGCTTGTGTATATAGTAACTAGACTTATCCAAGTGGGAGACTGTTGGAATAGTGACTAAGGCTGCAACTATATTAGGAAAGTATTTGACCCGGTTGTACATGGTCCTTTTGGGTTGCCTTCACCATATAAACTTGACAGGATGATTTATAATGAGAGAAGAAATATTATTAATATATTATGAGAATAATATAAGGAATAATAATATTATTATTTGATTAATATAAGTCATAAATTAATTAGGAATTAATTTGGTAACTTAAAGAGATTAATTAAATAAAAGGGCATAAACTGTCAATTGTATGATAGTTGTACTTTGGGCTATAATCCCTCATGGATAAGGGTGGACGGTTTTGAGGTTTGGATAGGCCAGAAATCCTCCAAGGCTTATCATAAGCAGATTGGATTGCTTAGGGCCTAAGTTATCCAATTAGGGTTTAAGGGTGAAACCCTAGGAGCCTCACAAGTATAAATAGACCCATGGGGTCAAGGAAATCGGACTCTTTCCTTTGAAAGAACCCTGGCCGACTTCTTGCCCTCTCCCCCCTCTCTCTCTCTCTCTAATCATCCTCTTGCTAATTTGGTGTTTGTAAGCCGTTAGAGGAGTGACATTTGTGACTCTAAGCTCCAAGGACAAGAAGATTCAACCAAGAAACTTAAGGTAATCTTTTAGATTTGTTTTTCCTTGTGTTATTATACTAGATCTATCATCAAAGTCTTGGATACATTGCATGTTCAATTAGAGAAACCTAGATCCAAGCATTAGGGTTTCTATGTGCACATAGGAATGTTCATATGGCTAAAAGCCATCACAAGTGTGCATGATCACCAAGGTTTAGAGTACACCGGGTGAACACATCGTTCATAACACTTACAGGTTGCGAGCCTGCTATGTTCCACTGGACTGTCTAGAATAGTCCGTGGTGGTCATCCATACTCTGCTGAATGACGGGGACATCGTTTGGGAAAAAGGCTTCTCACATCATACACCACTCACCCATACCTCATGGTCTATATCACCTCTCAACTCCTCGTCCAACTCATATTTAATCTATTATATCTACCCATGTTTTACCCCAACATTTTCGTAGATATAAAATACATATATAGTTTAAATCATTTAAAACATGTATAAAATCTTTCACCGAGCATAGACAGCAAGTAAACAGACAATATGCACACATAGCACATAGTAAATACTTCATATCTATGTGTTAGTTGAAGGGGACCATGCACTCACTTGAAAGGTGGTGACTTAGTACTCGAACAGCGCTTCGATACTCTCAAAACAATTTTCCTTCGATAAAACCTAGTATCAACACCACTAGGGTTTAGTCTAACGATAACCGCGACAAATTAATAGTTTGACTATTATTACTATTGTTATATAAGCGTTAAATAACGCTCAATATAGCTCATAATAATAGCCCAAATAATTATTTTAAGGACCTAATAACATTACTATAATTATTTGGAAGCTATATTAAAAGTTGCGTAAGCGTAGCTCACTTATTGCGAATTTTATCGAAAACCGGAACTTTATTTGGAGCAGCGTTTCGAAACCGAAAGACCTTTTTTCTCGGGGCTTCCTTCAGGTGCTAGGGAGGTTCCCTAGGTTTTAGAAGTGTTTAGGACACTTAGAGAGAGAAAGAAGTTGGAGAGAGAGTGAAGAAAGGTGTGAAAAATGTGGAACCCTCGCCACCTTTTTATACCCTGCGAGGCCTCGGACTACGCTGGGCGTAATCCTTGGCTACGCGGGGCGTAACTTCGGATAGGGTCCAGCTGCATCCAGCTGTCTCGCACTTCGGAAGACGATAAGGACCGAGGTTACACTGGGCATACCGAACTCCGACGCGGGGTGTAAGGCGAAGTGAGGCGACGTTGCGTGATCCGAAGGGCCCTCTGTGATCGGCGATGGACGGCTGCGATGAGGCCACGTCATCTATCTCGCATCAGATTTCGCAATTTGCATACTCAACTTTAAAAATTCGTAACTTTCGCGTACGAGCTCCGGTTTCGACGTTCTTTATATCCACGCGAAGGTGGGAACGTACTCTACAACTTTTGTTTAGACTTCGTCAGCTAATTTTGAATCGATTTTAAATTTTATATTATTAACAGGCCGGGACAGGATTGGTCCGTTAAATTCTCATAACTTCTTCATACGACGTCCGTTTTTGCCCATCTTTTTCTCGTTACGCTACTATTAACGAGATCTTCGATTCTCGTTTAGGTCGTGTCGGCTAAAAACCGCTCGATCTAACATTCGAATTTCGGGTTGTACACTGCAAATCTGAAACTTCGAAAAATCATAACTTCTTCATACGAAGTCAGATTTGGGCGTTCTTTTTATCGATTCTCTTAGTTTAGCGTATTCTACGACTTTCATTTATATTTCCAAGGCTAAAACTCGCTCTATCGTAAATTCACTATTTACGCTTCCCGGTGCCATGTCGGTTCCGTCGCGAAACTTCGACGGGTCATAACTTCTTCGTTATAACTCGGATTTCGGCGTTCTTTATATATACGGAAACCTTGTGATATATACTACAACTTAGTTCAAATTATTTATTCTATATAATCTTTTGTCGAAAATTCGTTTTCGACCCCTATTGCCTCTAAATTGACTAGCCCGGATCTACGGGCGTTACGTCATAAGAGTCAAGGACAATGACTACGACCATCCATTCACGCTTAATCTCGGAAACCTGGAAGATGCATTAAGATAAGCTCTGAGAAGAGTGGATGAGGAAAATTAGAAGTTCCGAGTGACGGAACCCTATACTTCTAGACCTAATCTAAATCAAGGAAACTCAGAACCACCGGGAGAGTAGTTGCAGAAGATGCTCGCACTACTCAGGCACTTCGTCCACCCCATTACTAACAAGTAGTGCCTAAGACACTCTGCCTCCTCACGTGGAAGAAGTCATCGTCGCCCTGTAGACAATAGACTGCATTCTCCGAAGTGAACCCCAGAATGCCAAGAACCGTAGGATAACCTCCGCATCCAAGAACACTTGGATAAACTACGAAAGTAGGTTTCGTTAAGTATTATAACCTAGATCCCGAAGAGATCATAGACTCGACACCAGTCTAGGTGTTAGTCGATGGGTTATACAAGAAAACGCGCTTTCTGCTACTGGAATGAAGCGGCGCCTTAGAGAATAGGACATGTTTTAGAGATTTATTGGACTACTAGGTGTTCCATGGATACTATCTCACACAGAAATAGTAGAACCACCTCCCGAGATAGTCCAACACTTCAGAAAATCTCTAAGGACTAAGTTAGCCTAAACAGAGGCTACTATCCATGAAACAGCGAAGCAAGTAAGAGCGTGATTCCTTCCAAGTTAAGAATCATACTGTGAAAGCATCTGTCAAACGATGAAGAAATTTAAAACCCTCTAACCATCGTCTGCTAAGGCCCTATCTCATTAACTTTGAGAGTTTTGGTAAGAAACACCTCAAGAATCATAAGTGCAGGTCCATTTTGCACTAAGTTGAGATAGATTCCACGAAACCAATTACATGCCAGTGTGTAGCCAATACATCCAACAATCCAGAAAACCTCCAAAAGCCAATCAGTAGGAAACACGAATCCGAAAACGACATGAGCTTTCTAAGAACCAACCAGAAGAACTACACCCCCCAGTATTAGAGAACGTCTGGAATTTCAAAATGGCGGTCACGCCAGTGATGATCCCACCATAGAAGTACATTATGTTCTGAGAACTGAAAAACTCTATCTTTCCGAGAGCTTAGGACCATTTGAGATTCTTTATAAGAATTGGTCCAACCCTTGTCAGACCACGACTACTTCGGAATTCCATAAATTCCACCGTAATCTATTCGCGTCTCCAGCCTGGACAAAGTATTTGTCCGATGTGATTAGTATAAACCCACTCGTCTTAATAGCAATCATTGGGAACCCTAACTTCGTAGAAAAACCCGTAGGAAACTGCGAACCGAGGAATCAAGCGAGCGTAACGAATCCGCATCCCACTAGTGAAGGTTCGCTAGAACGCCAAGCGAAGACCGAAGTTCACTTGGGAGTCCGAGGAAAATTCGAATAGGAAGTACCCTCATCTCATTACTCGGTTATTCATGCCTACTTCCTTGCCTAAACTCTAATTTCGGGACGAAATTCCCTCTAACGGGGATGATGTGACAACCCAAAAATTTCCGTTAGTTTTAACGTCGAAATTAAGTACGTCAAAAATTAGCCAAATTTATCCCAAAAATATATTTGACCGGATTTAAACCCGTTGGAATATTTTAGATAATATTCGTCAAGCGAACCGAAAATAAGGCGGTCTAATTTTAAAAATTGCCGTGTTTAATGGTAGTCGTGAAAAAAAAAAAAAAAAAAAAAAAAAAACCTGTTCGCGGTTGGTGTCGGGTAGAACCCCAACCAGGCCATAAACTCCACCCTATATAAGGGTTGAGTGGGTTTCATTCCAACCCTTTTCCACACCTTAGGAGCCTCTCTCTCTCTCTACTTTCTCTCTCTATAAATCGGGTTTTGTCAAAAATCGCCTCTTTCAAGCCCCAAACTAGTAAGTGATCTATCCTAACTTGTTGTTTAGCTCATTTAACATGCAAATTCGTGTTTAAGACATCCAAAAGTGGCAAAATCATGAGTTTACGGTCCAAGAACACTCTTGGACCGAAAACAATCATAAATGGGGTTTTGATGCCCAAAAACCCTTCCAAACCACTTATGGAGCTTAGTTATGACTTAGGGGCTTACATGAAAGGACTCGGAACACAAAAATCTTAACATATGGGGAGTAAACATGAGTTTACGTTCTAAGAACATTCTTGGACCGTCAACCCATCTTCAAGGACCATAAACACCTTTTTGGGGGTTAAATTACCCCTCCAACACCTCCAAAAGCTTTCATGAGTGCCTAGAGCCTTGTATTCCTTCATGTGATGCACCAAAACATGTCGCAATGAGCAACACTTGAGTTTATGGTTTGGGAAGGTCTCCCAAAACTATAAACACCTTTCCAAGGTGTTTAAGTTCCTTTAACACCTTCCTATGCTCATAAAAGTGACTAGAAACTTGCCTACATAGCCTAGAACCACCAAAACACAAAAGAAATGGACTAACATGAGTTTACGACCGTAAACTCATGTGTTTACGGCCATAAACTCCTCAAGGAGTGGTCCAAGGATCGTAAACTCCCTATTGTGTCCATTTTGAGCCCCAATCACTTCCTTAGCCCTTGATTCAACTCTAGCATGATTCTATGAGCGAGATAAGACCTTTAAACATCCCATGACACCACTACCATGAGTTTACGACCGTAAACTCATGGGGGAAGTGGTCTTGAAACCGTAAACACCCATAAGGGCCATCATTTGAAGAGTAAACTTCAATGTGAGTCCATACGCACCTTATATGCAACCCTTGGTACTCCCTGCACTTGTAGCAAAGTGTTTTATGTAGTAAGACATCCTTACTTGCTTAATTAGTTATTAAATGACTAATTAGATACTTAAATGTATCATTACATGTTAAATAGGATTCGCATGTGTGGTTAAGTCCTCACTTGACACTTAGCATCCTATACCGTCCGTTCATCCGAAATGCCAACGTCAGGTGAGTTCATACCCCTGAACTAACCTTTTAAATGATTTTAACTGCTTTTATAGGGGGGGAATACAAGTTGATCTATACAGTTATTATATAAATCACATGTGATAACTGTATAGCCAAATACATTTTTGCATGATAACTGTTTTATCCAGCTTATGATGTTCCAAATCTCATTTTCAACTCTTGTTAAAGGTTTTATAAAGGTTTTCTTCACTTAATCTGTCTTATAAAAATCAATTTCAAAGTTATTATGAAAGGATTTTAAAAGGATTCCAAAGATTTTCCAAACTTGTTTTACAAACTGACATCAAGTCGTAAACTTCTTATGTGTAAAGGTTTTCCAAAGTTTTCATCAGAATTTTCTTCTATGCTTTTACTTTGTTAAATGCATGCATGTATTTGTATAATTATATAAATAATGTTTAAAAGACTTAGGAAGGCTAGTTCGCCCTATTTCCTTTTCCTCGTTTGGATGTGGTCTGGTGGGTATCAGTTATCCGTCCGAAGGTCGTTTAAACATTAGTGATATATATATATATATATATATATATATATATATATATATATATATATATATATATATATATATAAATATATATATCATACATACTTATAAAACTAGTATTTTTTCTTGAATCTTATGCATTTGAAACTCTCATAAAATTTTGCAAACACCACATGCATTTGAAACCTCCTATTTTAATGAATACCACTCAAAGGTCTCTTAATAATGATTAACAATTAAAAGGTTTTATAACTTATATAATATATTTAATAAACAATTAATGGATACTCTACTATAAAAATGTCAATCTTTTTGAGTCACAAATACAAATCACATACAAATTCACAAAGAAAACAAGTTTAAAGTTTTTTGTGTTGGTTTGTGGGCTTTGAACAATTTTTCGATCCATGTTATTATGTTGAAGCTTTTAATTTATAAGTTTGCTAAATACTAATTCTTTTTTAGTATTTTCTTGATTTAAGTATTCTTTTAAGAATATCAGTGTATGTTGTGGTTGAAATTTTAATGTAAATTAGATTATATTCAAGTTATCGATCATATGTTATGGAAGGTGATATATATAATATTTAATTAACTATAGTATACATGGTTGTATGTTCATGTTGTTTCAAAACAATAATTAATTAAAAAGCATGGATATATCATATTATCCATGGAAGTCTTTTTTAAAATGCAAATTGTTAATCTTATCACTTTATATTTTAGTATATGTTTAACATTTTAATTATAATAATAAGTTTTTTTAAAAAGTTTCTTTCACTTATTAATAATAACATGTGGTTTTAAAATTAATAAGCAATAATTATAAATAATAAAATCAAATTACATGGATATGTCATATTGTCCATGCAAGTCTCTTTTGAAATGCAAATTGTCTATCTTATCACATTATTATTGTAACAACCCGAAATCTCAGGTATTATTAAATTATGTTTTTGGGGTGATTTAAGAGGGGACTCGGCGAGTTGGAGCCTAGACTCGCCGAGTAGGATCGTAGACTTGGTCGCGGGTTCGCGACTGGACTCGACGAGTCCAGATATGGACTCGGCGAGTCTACGCTGTTTAGCGAAAACCCTAACCGTTCAGGTTTGGGACGTATAAAGGAGACTTATTGGCCGTCATTATTCATTTTAGCCTTCAGAGAAGAACCCTAAATCGATTGGGTGCATCTGGAGCAAGGATCATAGGCCATTGTTGATTATAGAAGAGTGATTGTGCAAGGAAGAGAAGAGATTGGCTAAAGGAGCAGCAAGGGGGTCACATTCTGAGGATTGGGGACACAGAGAATACATCATCCAGGTAAGAATTCGTGTATGCTTTGCTATATTGATGTATTTATGGATTTAGGGTTTATGGAACCCTTGTGTGATTAGATTGACTGTTACCCTAGTCCCCTAAACGAGTGTAACCATGTATTAAGACCCTTGGAGGTCCAGAATGTCCCATGTCTATGCATTTCGGGATTTGATGAAGGTTTTGGATTGGAATCCTTATGCCTTAGGTCAAAATGTAAATTATGAATCACATGGTGTATCATGAGCACTGAAATGAGGACTTCACGTGGTGGATCATCCTAGGAGGGCCAGACCTAGGAATGGTCGAAGCAGTTCTGACCTTAGGATGCAGTTTGAGCGGTTGCATGGCATGGACTCGCCGAGTTCGATGAGCAGACTCGGCGAGTAGCTTGAAGATTAACTGGGACTCGTCGAGTTGTTCTTCAGACTCGGCAAGTTGAGTCGGGGTGGCCCCGCGATTCTTCCAGGAGTAACTCGTCGGGTCAAGGAGGATACTCGACGAGTAGATAAGGAATCCCAGAGAGTTGGAGGACGTCTAGACTCGCCGAGTCGCCATGGTACTCGCCGAGTCCGGTCGAGTTGACCGTTGACCGTTGACCAGAGTTGACCTAAGTCTGACTTCTTAGGGATAGTCACACTTAGAAGATATAAGTGTTAATGAGATATGTGATGTTACAGGGAGGTTGTAGCTCGTCGGGTTGTGCACGAGTGATTTCAGGATTTGCTAGCTTTCAGCATTCGCGAGGTGAGTCTTCTCACTATACTGTACCCGGAAGGGTTTGACTGTGTGACCGGGAGGTCGGATAAGATATGTGATATGTATGCTATATGTGGTAAGCTGTTTGTTATATGTGCTATGTATGTTATGGGCCGGAAGGCGATTATGTCATGGGCCGGAAGGCGTTGTGTTGATGACCGGAAGGTCAGGGCCTGGAAAGGCGTATGTGCGTAAGTTGTATATTGGGGAACTCACTAAGCATTTATGCTTACAGTTGTTATGTATGTGTTTCAGGTACTAGCGAGAACCGTGGGAAGGCGCCGGCGTGATCGATACACACTGAAGGATGCTTTTATGATCTTGGGATTTATACAATTTGTATTTTATATGACACTTAAATTATTTATGTCTTGTTTTGAATCAAAATACTTTATTTTTAAAATGAAAAAAATTTGTTTCAAAAATTTGCGTGGTATCAGAGCCTTGGTTTGAGGGATTCGAGTGCACCTTCGGGCGTAACTGAACTCAAACCGAGGATTTGAGGAAAACTTTTACAAATAAAGGCATAAACTTTTATGAATGATTTTGTGGTGAACAAGAAAGAAGCAGTGTGTATGATCAGTCAGCGCCCGAACGGTAAAGATCCCCAAAATACCTTACAATATTATATGATATGAATTGTTATGCATGCTAGAAGACTAGGTATTCATGATAGGACTAGAATGGCCTGATTTATGATGCCTTAGTCTAGGGAAGTTTGCCGGTATGAGATGCTTTGCTAGTGTGCGAGTAGATAGTGCATAACCGAAGTAGAGTACTCACTATCCGGGGTTTGGGGAGGAAGGCTTGGGATGAATGCTGATGCGGTGTGGTCGGTAGTATTGGGCCCGTACTATCGAAGACACCGGGTCAGTGGGAGGCCCAAGTAAGAATCCCTGGATATCGGAGACTGAGTAGGGTTGCGTTATCGAGTGCGATTACACTCGATGGAGTCTCTGATAGTTTTATGTTGTATTTCAGAGACATCATGGTTAGACCACGCCACGGAGCGAGTTCGAGCGGTGTGAGTGACGAGGAGATTCGTCAGATGATTCACGAGGAGGTAGCAGCGGCGATCCGGGCTGAGATCCCGGAGATGTTTGGGTCTATTAAGACCACCCTGATGGAGACGTTTGATGAGCGGTACACCGCATTGACTGAGGCTGCAACCGCTGCAGCTACCGCAGTTGTGGCCGCTGCTAGGCCACAGGGGGGTGACTCGTTGTTGTTCCGAGAGTTCAGCAACACGAAGCCACCGGAGTTCGATGGGACGCAGGATCCGATTGCTACGATGAGGTGGATCGCGGATATAGAGGGGTGCTTCTACACTTGTTCATGCCCGGAGCACCTGAGGGTACGGTTCGCTTTGAACCAGCTCCGTCTGGGAGCGAAGGACTGGTGGAAGTTCGTGACGGCGAACTTCACTTTGGTAGAAACTACGGCAGTGACATGGGAGGGGTTCACTGCCATGTTCAGGGATGAGTAGGTTCCCCCGGTGGAGCGGGAACGATTGGTTCAGGAGTTCTTAACCCTCAAGCAGGGTACTGACACGGTGGCGGCGATCACGCGGAAGTTTCATGAGAGGGCGATGTTTTGCCCCGAGCTGGTGGCCACAGAGTAGGCTCGAATGAGCCGGTACTTGGGTGTTCTGAGGAGGGAGATCCGGGAGTTTGTGTCAAACTCCACTTACCACACTTTTACTAAGCTTCAGGCGAATGCCAGGAAGCGTGAGATCGAGTTGGAGACTCAGGCCAGGGAGGAGGCCGAGTCTCAGCAGGCAGACCGGCGGCCGACTCAGTCTCAGCCGGCAGCCAAGCGGATCAAGTCCGCCGATTCGAGGACGGGAGGTTCGAAGAGCCGCACTTGCGGAAAGTGCGGCAAGGGTCACGATGGGGCGTGTCGAGCCGGTGCTTGCTACAAGTGTGGCAAGGAGGGACACATTGCTAGGGAGTGCCCCAAGGGGTTTATGGTTTGCTTTCATTGCAACCAGACCGGCCATCGGAAGGCCGAGTGCCCTCAGCTTCGTCAGGGATCTGCACCTACTGCCAAGACTACTGAGACTCGACCGGTGAAGGTCGAGGCCCCGAGGGCTCGTGGGAGAGCCTTTCAGCTGACTGCGGAGGAGGTCCGCGCTGCACCCGATGTCGTGGCAGGTATGTTGTAATTCATGTATTTATTTTAATGTCGAGATGTTATGCTTATGTTATTATATGTGTAGGTACTTTCCTTCTGAACTCTGTGCCTGCCTTAGTGTTATTTGACTCGGGTGCGAGTAGGTCCTTTGTATCTTTAGCCTTTAGTCAGCATATCAGCGTTAATCGTGAGTCCTTGAGTCGACCTTTGAGAGTTTCTATAGCTGACGAGAAATCGATTTATGCCACGGAGGTTCTTCGGGGATGTGTGCTAGAGATTTTCGGGGTTGGGTTTCCGATTAACCTGATTCCTATTGCGATGGGTGATGTCTGTGTCATTGTGGGCATGGACTGGTTGAGCCGATTCGGTGCTGTCATCGACTGTGAGCGTCAGCTGGTGACTATACGAGACCATAGTGGGGGAGTTCTTTCGGTATACGGCGAGGGTACCCGTTCGGGATCTGCTTTTTGTTCGGCCGCTAGGGCGAGGCAGTGTCTACAGCAGGGCTGTAAGGGTTTCGTGGCGTATGTGATGGATACGCGGGAGGTTTCCGAGAGACCGAGGTCAGTGGAGGAGGTCCCAGTGGTGCGTGAGTTTCCAGATGTTTTTCCCGAGGAGCTGCCGGGAGCACCTCCTGTGAGACAAGTAGAGTTTGGTATTGACCTGGTTCCGGGGGCCGCGCCTATTGCTAAGGTGCCTTATCGTCTTGCACCTCCAGAGATGCAAGAGTTGTCCTCGCAGCTCCAGGAGTTGCTGGGGAAGGGATTGATGGGTTTTGAGCATTCTAACACTTCCTAAGTGTACATGCAACCCTAATAACCTTGGATCTATGTTTGTCTAATTATCATGCAAAGTTGAATTCCAAGGTTATATTCCTATCTAGCATACATGGGGAACAATTTTAACTTGAATCATAGATAGAATAACTTACCTTGTTGTTGCTTGTGTTCCTTGAAACCTTGCGAGCCTAGCACCCCAAGTGTGATGCCTCAAATGCTTCACACAACACCAAATGCTCTTGGAAAGACTCTTGAGATAACACACACTTCTCAAAATCGGCCAAGCCCTCTAGTTTCTTAGTGTTCAACTTGTGTAGCCCTTGTGTAGCCAATTTTGTGGAGAATGGGACTCTTATATAGTGTTGGCACATCTAGGGTTACACCATGTAAACCCTAATGTGTCATGCCTCTTCATTTCCATGACCCATGGGTTTGTAACTCCCATGGAGCATCCATGGAGCATCCTATGGGTAGAACCCAACCTGATAATCCATGGAGCCTTTTAGCCCACTATACAAGATATGGATGATTTACATAACCAACCCATATATTTAATTAGTTATTCTTTGATCACTTAATTAATTCCAAATTAATTCTTTGATCAACTAATTAAATAATATTATTAATATATTAGAAACTTATAATATATTAATAATCTCCAAGTGTTATTTCTCTCATTTAGTCTATCCAATTGCATGGTGCCATGCAACCCAAATGGACCATGCCGGGTCGGGTCAAGTATAAGCCCGAAATAGTTATGGACTTAGACACCTTATCCAACAGTCTCCCACTTGGATAAGTCTAATAACTATATCTCTAGTACTTCAGGAACCAACCGGCAATCGTAGCTCTTTCAAGGTCTCTCGGAACTGAGAAGATGATGATACGCCATTTAAGATAAGTGATCATATAATCCTCTGTTCTAGATATCAGCCGGACAAATACATGGAACATTGTCTTGCTTATTTTCCAGCATTTGTTTCCCGATTTCCGATTTGTTTGACATAGAACTTAATTGAACACATCAACTTAGTTCTGACCGGGCCCAGTACATGGGTCAAAACAAAATCATCGAGGGGCCCAGATACCAGCTTCTAATCCAAGAAGGAACAGATAAACTTCGACTCATATGTTTGTTCTACCACTTATTGAATTACACACAAAAGTACGTTTTATAACATCGAGTTACCAATGCGGTTTCGTACAGTCAATACATAACCAACTTGTAAGTAACAAATCATATCTCTAGGTTTGAAGACTTATATGATATTACCGTCTCACGATCACTCGAGATAAAATTCCATGAAGTGATTCCAGTGAGCGTGGGTTGTGTCCAATGCTCAGAACTTATGAGCACTCATGATTGTTGTAGCCTTGTCCAAGACCTCTACAACCAAACATGACAGTCTTGATTCATATCTACTTCCAACATATGACCGACTGTGGAGATTTGAATAATATGTTATACCAAACAAAATTATTCTGGAAGTCAAAACATGCAAAAGAAATATAGTAAACGATTGACAAGAGATAGCAACACTTTACTCATAAATAAAACACCTTTTATTCATCATCAAATGTCAATTACACTTTACAAATTTCCGGGTTATCTAACTACTAAAACTTATATCATCCTTCAGCCCTATGCTCCGAGCATGCTGAAGATGCTTAACCCTACTCAGTCCCTTCGTGAGGGGATCTGCTGGGTTCTCATCCGATGATACCCTCTTTGCCACAAGGAGTCCTTCTTCGATCCGATGTCTGATGAAATGGTATTTTCTGTCGATGTGTCTGGATCTACCGTGATCCCTTGGTTCCTTGGCTAAGGCAACAGCACTTTCACTATCACAGAAAATTTCCATTGGCTCTTTAATAGCTGGTACAACTCCAAGGTCTCCAATGAAGTTCTTCAGCCATATCGCCTCCTTTGCTGCTTCACTAGCTGCAATATACTCTGATTCACAAGTAGAATCTGCCACTGTCTCTTGCTTGGAACTCTTCCAAGAAATTGCTCCTCCGTTTAGGGTAAAGACCCAGCCCGACTGAGAGCGGAAATTATCCCTATCAGTCTGGAAGCTAGCATCACTATACCCTACAACTCTCAAGTCATCACTCCCACCGAGGGTAAGAACCCAGTCCTTAGTCCTCCGTAGGTACTTGAGGATATTCTTTACCGCAGTCCAGTGTGCCTTGCCAGGGTTCGCCTGATATCTGCTAATCATGCTCAAGGCAAAAGCTACATCGGGTCGAGTACACGTCATAGCATACATGATCGATCCTACAGCCGAAGCGTAAGGTGTTCAACTCATTTCTGCTATCTCAGCCTCAGTGCTAGGGCTTTGTGTCTTACTCAATCTGGTCTTACTCTGGATGGGTAACTCTCCTTTCTTGGAATCCTGCATGCTGAATCTCTTCAGCACCTTATCCAAGTAGGTACTCTGACTAAGTCCAATTAGTCTTTTACTCCGATCTCTCAAGATCCTTATCCCTAAAATATAGGCAGCTTCACCAAGGTCCTTCATAGCGAAACACTTCCCAAGCCAGGACTTTACTTCCTGCAGGGTTGGAATGTCGTTTCCTATGAGTAGTATGTCATCCACATACAATACCAAAAAGCTAACTATACTCCCACTAGCCTTGACATACACACAAGATTCATCTTCACTCCTAGAAAAGCCAAATTCCTTGACCTTTCCATCAAAGCAAAGATTCCATCTGCGAGGTGCTTGCTTCAATCCATAAATGGATTTCTCAAGCTTACACACTCTATTAGGGTACTCGTTGCTGACAAAACCCTCTGGCTGACTCATGTAAACATCTTCAGCCAACTTTCCATTAAGGAAAGCGGTTTTGACATCCATCTGCCATATTTCATAGTCATGAAATGCAGCTATGGCTAACAGAACCCGAATAGACTTAATCTTGGCTACCGGAGAAAAGGTCTCATCATAATCCACTCCAGGAATTTGAGAGAAGCCCTTTGCAACCAGTCTAGCGTTATAAGTGTGTGCTTTACCATCCATGTCGGTCTTCTTCTTGAAGACCCATTTGCACCCTACTGTCTTACGACCTGGTACATTTTCAACCAAGTTCCAAACTTGATTGTCATACATGGATTGTATCTCGCTATCCATAGCCTCTTTCCATTTAGCAGACTCGGGGCCTGCCATGGCTTCCTCGTAGCTGTTAGGGTCATCTTGACTTACTAGTGTCTCATCACTAATAAGTGTCTCACCTTCTGCAGTAATATGGAATCCATAGTAATGCTCCGGTGCACTCCTAACTCTCGTGGAATGTCTCAGAGGTACAGATTTGTCAATTGGCTCAACAGGAGTTTCCTCCTCAAGTTGAGGGCTAGAGTTTGAAGTTCCTTCACCGCTTGATTCTTGAATTTCTTCAAGATCAATTTGCCTCCCACTATCTCCTTGGCTTATAAATTCTCTTTCTCGAAAGACACCTCTTCTTGCTACAAATACCACATTGTCACTAGGTCTGTAGAAGAGGTAACCAAAGGATCGCTGTGGGTAACCGATGAAAATACACCTCTCGCTTCGAGGTTTGAGCTTATCATGAGTCTCGCGTCTCACGAAAGCCTCACAACCCCAAATCTTGATGTGGTCTAGTTTAGGTACTTTACCAGTCCACATCTCGTGAGGAGTTTTGGCAACTTTCTTTGTAGGGACTAGATTAAGAATATGGGCGGCAGTCTCTAAGGCATACCCCCAGAATGAGATTGGTAGCGTAGCTCGACTCATCATGGAACGAACCATATCTAGCAAGGTTCGATTACGCCTCTCAGCCACACCATTCAACTGTGGTGTCCTGGGAGGTGTCAATTGTGAGACTATCCCACATTCCCTTAGATAGTCGAGGAACTCTGAACTAAGATACTCACCACCACGATCGGATCGAAGCATCTTAATGTTCCTGCCCAATTGATTCTCGACTTCCTGTTTAAATTCCTTAAACCTCTCGAAAGTCTCTGACTTATGCTTGATCAAGTAGACATATCCATATCTACTATAATCATCAGTAAAAGTCAAATAATAACGATTAGCATCCCTTGTGGCATGTTTGAATGGTCCACACACATCCGTGTGTATAAGGTCCAACAAACCTTCACCCCTCTCACACGAACCTGTGAAGGGTGACTTTGTCATTTTTCCAAGTAAGCATGATTCGCAACTATCATCTGACTTTAGGTCAAACGACTCCAAGACTCCATCCTTTTGGAGTTGGCCTATGCGTTTCTTGCTTATATGTCCAAGACGACAATGCCATATAGATGCTTTATCCAAGTGATTATTAGTAGAATCAATACACAAAACATTATTTCCTAAGTTATCAACAACAGATACAGCTTCATACACACCATCACAAGGTAATGCTTTAAAATAAAGAACATTATTAAAGAAAGCATCAATAGAACCAACTTCATTATTAAATGAAAAGGTAAACCCTTGTTTGTACAAAGCATGGAAGGAAATAATATTTCTTGCCATTCCTGGCGAATAACAACACTTATTCAGATCTAAACTAAACCCACTACTTAGCGATAAAGTATAAACTCCAATCTTGGTAACAGGTATAGCTTTCCTATTCCCCATGATCAAGTTTATCCTTCCTTGCTCCACATCCTCACTTCTTCTTAGTCCCTGCAAGTCACAACAAATGTGAATACCACACCCGGTATCAAGGACCCAAGAATTAGAATGGGGTGAGTTATTAGAAATGATAGTGTAAATACCTGCATGGTTGGGTTTAACTTTCCCATCCTTCACATCTTGCTGGTATTTTGGGCAGTTCCGCTTCCAATGAGCTTTTTCATGGCAATAGAAGCATTCAGCCTCTTTTGGGTCAGAAGAAGGAGTAATGAAACCTTTCTTGGTTCCACTTGAAGAAGAGCCATCAAGGGTCCGAGCCTTGGTACCCTTCGAAGATCTCTTTCTCTTCCTCCATCGATTTTTCCCAATTGCCAAAACTGGAGTAGAGTTTTGAGTAGGAGTGATAGCAACCGACTTCCCCTTAAGACCTGATTCTGCGGTCTTGAGAAGTCCCTGTAGTTTGCTGAGGGTGACTTCTTCATTGTTCATGTGATATGTGATGCGGAATTGATCATAGCACGATGGTAAGGAATGCAAAATAATATCTATTGTAAGATCCTCCGGGAAGTTCACATTAAGCTTCAGCAAACGATCCACATACCTTTGCATTTTCTGCATGTGGCTCGTGACGGATTCCCCGTCCTTCATTATGGTTGTTATCATGGAGCAGATGATTTCATACCTCTCTTGTCTTGCACTTTGATGGTATCTTTCCATCAAATCTTGGTGCATGTCATAAGGGTAGAAATCCTCATAAGACTTTTGGAGTTCCGCTGTCATCGTGGCCGTCATGATGCAAGCCACTTTCGTAGCATCCCTTTCATGTGCCCGAAATTCAGCGATCTCCTGAGGAGTTGCAGTGGACTCATCAATCTCCTTAAGCTCCTTGTCAAGGACATATTCTTTGTCCTCGTAGCGGGTAATCATCCTGATGTTTCTGATCCACTCATTGAAGTTGGATCCATCAAAGGTGACTTTCCCACACAAGTTCATAAGGGTAAAGGAGCCATTAGGATTAGAGCCAGAAGCATTGTTGAAAGACATCTGATGGAAAGAGGACAAGATTAGTTTAGATATAAGAGAGTCCTTAATAAAACACCCAAATGTAATATTAAGGCTAGGATCCAATCACAATATAATATAACTTAGAAGAGGTATGCCGTAATCTAAGCTATATCATATTTGAAAGGTAGGTGAATGACGATTCACCAATTTCCACCACGAAAACCGCAATATTTTAGTATTAGGTTTTTGAATGGTTCTTAGAAATTCCTAGATTCTTTGAGATTCAATGAACTTTTCAAAGGCATGTTTCATTCTCGAGTGTGCCCTCCAAGTTTTGTGACTGGGATACCGAGGATCACAAAACGAGGTGTGAAGTAACCATGCAAATCACTTGGTACCCTTAAACTTTATCACTCAATCGATGTGCCGGTTAACCACACACGCTCCATCGATACTATAATAAACCCTAAGTCACCCTTTACCTACCTTGTTAAGTCCAAGTTAGTGTGCCGGTTAACCACACACACTCCACCAACGACTTAATCAAAGTGTAAAGTGTAATTTCATGGAATAGCACCTTATTCACATTTTTCCTAAAGTAACTAAGATTGGGAATTTAATAAAACATTTAGTTACTTTATAATATTCATCATACTTTGAATGAGAATTAATAAGTCCTTGTCTTACCCGTTCGGCTAACGACCCTCCACCGGTCAAGCAAGCGGTGGGTGAGAGTGGACACCCATTAAGTCACCATTTTATAGGCAACAACCTTATACCCACCTTATAGACCGGCTTCGTGAATGAGGCGTACTAGCGGTAAGACGACTTTGTTCTTATACATATATATATATAATTATTAAATCATAATAATATAAGTATAAGGGTTGAATTTTAACTTTTAAAATTCTAGGGGTTGGAACTAAAGTTTTAACTTAACTTTACTTGTTCCAAAACTTGAGGGCAAGTTTTGTAAACTTTCAAAACTTTTCATTTCTTGTAACTTATGAGTTTAATAGAGTAATAAAATGAGGACTTTTCATTTTTCCTAACTCTTGTGTTCTTTTAATGGTTTTTAATCCAAGAGACTTTTGGTTTTCCATAACTTGAGGACAAGTTATGGACTCCATTAAAACACATTATGATCATGAATTAATCTACCACATAGGTTACAAATAATTCTTATGATCATCTAAACATCATAAGAACAAGAATATGAATATGAACACTTTCAAGAATCAAAATCACATTTAATCTTTGTAATTTTGATAACTAGTTGTTGTAAATGAGTTAGAAAAGACATTACACCTTCTAAAACAAGTTTTCAAGTACCAAAACATTTTAGGGTAATGATTCTAATCCATTTCCAGCAACTCAAGTCGAAATTCTGCACTCTGTCGACCCTACTCGCCGAGTGCATAAACCTACTCGCCGAGTAGGTTGAAGTTACACATGAACTCGACGAGTCCTCCCCATGGACTCGCCGAGTCCATCAGTCAGACAGCAAGATTTTCGACTTTCTTCAACTTTTAAGCACAAATAACAAACAAACAAGCCTAGGCTCTGATACCACTGATGGGTTTTGAGCATTCTAACACTTCCTAAGTGTACATGCAACCCTAATAACCTTGGATCTATGTTTGTCTAATTATCATGCAAAGTTGAATTCCAAGGTTATATTCCTATCTAGCATACATGGGGAACAATTTTAACTTGAATCATAGATAGAATAACTTACCTTGTTGTTGCTTGTGTTCCTTGAAACCTTGCGAGCCTAGCACCCCAAGTGTGATGCCTCAAATGCTTCACACAACACCAAATGCTCTTGGAAAGACTCTTGAGATAACACACACTTCTCAAAATCGGCCAAGCCCTCTAGTTTCTTAGTGTTTAACTTGTGTAGCCCTTGTGTAGCCAATTTTGATGAGAATGGGACTCTTATATAGTGTTGGCACATCTAGGGTTACACCATGTAAACCCTAATGTGTCATGACTCTTCATTTCCATGACCCATGGGTTTGTAACTCCCATGGAGCATCCATGGAGCATCCTATGGGTAGAACCCAACCTGATAATCCATGGAGCCTTTTAGCCCACTATACAAGATATGGATGATTTACATAACCAACCCATATATTTAATTAGTTATCCTTTGATCACTTAATTAATTCCAAATTAATTCTTTGATCAACTAATTAAATAATATTATTAATATATTAGAACTTATAATATATTAATAATCTCCAAGTGTTATTTCTCTCATTTAGTCTATCCAATTGCATGGTGCCATGCAACCCAAATGGACCATGCCGGGTCGGGTCAAGTACAAGCCCGAAATAGTTATGGACTTAGACACCTTATCCAACAAGGATTCATTCGGCCGAGCAGTTCACCGTGGGGAGCACCTATTCTGTTCGTCAAGAAGAAGGATGGTTCACACCGGATGTGTATTGATTACCGGGAGTTGAACAAGTTGACGGTCAAGAACCATTATCCGTTACCGAGGATCGATGATTTATTCGATCAGTTGCAGGGAGCGTCTTGGTTTTCCAAGATCGATCTGAGGTCAGGGTACCATCAGGTGAGAGTACGGGATGAGGATGTCCAGAAGACAGCGTTTAGGACACGATATGGGCATTATGAGTTTGTGGTGATGCCTTTCGGGCTCACCAATGCCCCGGCTGTGTTCATGGATCTCATGAATAGGGTATGCAGACCGATGTTGGATCGGTCAGTGATTGTATTTATCGACGACATTCTGGTGTATTCTAGATCTAGAGAGCAACATGAGGAGCATTTAAGGGAGGTCCTTGAGGTATTGAGGTCGGAGAAGCTTTATGCAAAGTTCTCCAAATGTGACTTCTGGTTGCGGGAGGTCCAATTTCTAGGACATGTGGTTAATCAGAAAGGGATATTGGTCGATCCGGCCAAGGTTGAGGCGGTGATGAGTTGGGAGGTGCCGAAGTCACCCTCTGAGATCAGGAGTTTCCTTGGGTTGGCAGGATATTATCGGAGATTCATTAAGGATTTCTCCAGGATCGCAGTGCCACTCACCAGATTGACCCGGAAGGGTGTTGCATTCTCATGGGGGCCCGAGCAGCAGACCTCCTTTGAGACACTTCGCCAAAGGTTGTGCGAAGCCCCGGTATTAGCTCTCCCGGAAGGGATGGAAGATTTTGTAGTATATTGTGACGCATCGATTTCGGGACTGGGTGCAGTGTTGATGCAGAGGGGTCATGTGATAGCGTATGCATCGAGGCAGCTGAAGCCTCATGAGGCGAGATATACCACGCATGATTTAGAGTTGGGGCAGTAGTGTTCGCTCTCAAGATTTGGCGTCACTACCTGTATGGGGTTCGATGTACGATATACACGGACCATAAAAGCTTGAAGTATTTGATGGATCAGCCCAACCTAAATATGCGTCAGAGGAGGTGGTTGGATGTAGTCAAGGATTATGATTGTGAGATCCTATACCACCCGGGCAAGGCTAATGTGGTAGCCGATGCATTGAGCCGTAGGGCGGAGAGCACTCCATTGCGAGGGGTATGTTTGAGACTGACTGTGATGACTCCAATATTGGATGCTATTCGTGGGGCATAGGCCGAGGCTGTGCGGCCAGAAATGCAGAAGAAAGAGCGGGTTGTGGGGTTAATTTCAGAGTTCGTTAAGGATGGGCGAGGGCTTATGACGTTTCAGGGTCGGATCTAGGTACCGTTCGTGGCCGGTACGCGTATTACCTTGATGGAAGAGGCTCATAGATCGAAGTTCTCGATCCATCCCGGTGCTACAAAGATGTATTTGGATTTGAGGAAAGAGTATTGGTGGCCCTATATGAAGAGGGACGTGGCATGGTTCGTTGAGAGGTGCTTGACCTGCCGTAGGGTTAAGGCCGAGCACCAGAGACCGCATGGCAAGTTACAGCCATTGGAGATCCCCGAGTGGAAGTGGGATCAGATCACTATGGATTTCATCACCAAATTGCCGAGGACTGCTAGGGGAGTTGACGCAATTTGGGTGATTGTGGATAGGTTGACGAAGAGTGCACACTTCCTTGCCATCAGCGAGAGTTCTTCAGCAGAGAAGTTGGCGGAGATTTATGTGAGAGAAGTAGTATCTCGGCATGGAGTGCCGATCTCGATTGTTTCAGACCGTGATGTGCGCTTCACTTCCAGATTCTGGAAGAAATTCCATGAGGAGCTGGGTACTAAATTGCATTTTAGTACCGCATACCATCCCCAGACAGACGGTCAGAGCGAGCGGACGATTCAGACGCTGGAGGACATGCTTCGAGCGTGTGTGTTAGACTTTGGGGGTAGCTGGGATGCATACTTGCCCTTAGCAGAGTTTTCCTACAACAACAGCCATCATTCGAGCATTGGTATGCCACCTTTCGAGCTGTTGTGTGGTAGGAGGTGTCGGACCCCCATTTGTTGGGGAGAGGTGGGACAGAGAGTGATGGGTAGCACAGAAATCGTGCTTCAGACGACAGAGCAGATTCAGCAAGTTAGACATAGGTTATTGACCGCCTAGAGCCGACAGAAAAGTTATGCAGACAGGCGCCGATCCGAGCTTGAGTTTCAAGTCGGCGACTTCGTTCTCCTGAAGGTCTCTCCTTGGAAAGGAGTGATTCGATTCAGGAAGAGGGGCAACTTGGGGCCCCGATATATTGGGCCATTTCGTGTGATTGCAAGGATAGGTCGGGTAGCCTATCGGTTGGAGTTGCCAGCGGAGTTGGGACAGATCCACGACACTTTTCATGTATCGCAATTGAGGAAATGCATAGCCGATGAGTCGGCAGTAGTTCCATTGGAGGATATTCAGGTGGATGCGAGCCTGAATTATGCTGAGAGACCAGTGGCCATCAGGGATCGGAAGATCAAGGTTCTGAGGAACAAGGAGGTACCTCTGGTGTTGGTTTAGTGGCAACGCCGTAAGGGATCGGAAATGACTTGGGAGCCGGAACGTGAGATGCGGGAGCAGCATCCGGAACTATTTGCAGAGTGAGACTTCGAGGGCGAAGTCTAATCCTAGTGGGGGAGAGTTGTAACAGCCCGAAATCTCAGGTATTATTAAATTATGTTTTTGGGGTGATTTAAGAGGGGACTCGGCGAGTTGGAGCCTAGACTCGCCGAGTAGGATCGCAGACTTGGTCGCGGGTTCACGACTGGACTCGACGAGTCCAAATATGGACTCGGCGAGTCTACGCTGTTTAGCGAAAACCCTAACCGTTCAGGTTTGGGACGTATAAAGGAGACTTATTGGCCGTCATTATTCATTTTAGCCTTCTGAGAAGAACCCTAAATCGATTGGGTGCATCTGGAGCAAGGATCATAGGCCATTGTTGATTATAGAAGAGTGATTGTGCAAGGAAGAGAAGAGATTGGCTAAAGGAGCAGCAAGGGGGTCACATTCTGAGGATTAGGGACACAGAGAATACATCATCCAGGTAAGAATTCGTGCATGCTCTGCTATATTGATGTATTTATGGATTTAGGGTTTATGGAACCCTTGTGTGATTAGATTGACTGTTACCCTAGTCCCCTAAACGAGTGTAACCCTGTATTGAGACCCTTGGAGGTCCAAAATGTCCCATGTCTATGCATTTCGGGAATTGATGAAGGTTTTGGATTGGAATCCTTATGCCTTAGGTCAAAATGTAAATTATGAATCACATGGTGTATCATGAGCACTGAAATGAGGACTTCACGTGGTGGATCATCCTAGGAAGGCCAGACCTAGGAATGGTCGAAGCAGTTCTGACCTTAGGATGCAGTTTGAGCGGTTGCATGGCATGGACTCGCCGAGTTCGATGAGCAGACTCGGCGAGTAGCTTAAAGATTAACTGGGACTCGTCGAGTTGTTCTTCAGACTCGGCGAGTTGAGTCGGGGTGGCCCCGCGATTCTTCCAGGAGTAACTCGTCGGGTCAAGGAGGATTCTCGACGAGTAGATAGGGAATCCCAGAGAGTTGGAGGACGTCTAGACTCGCCGAGTCGCCATGGTACTCGCCGAGTCCGGTCGAGTTGACCGTTGACCGTTGACCAGAGTTGACCTAAGTCTGACTTCTTAGGGATAGTCACACTTAGAAGATATAAGTGTTAATGAGATATGTGATGTTATAGGGAGGTTGTAGCTCGTCGGATTGTGCACGAGTGATTTCAGGATTTGCTAGCTTTCAGCATTCGCGAGGTGAGTCTTCTCACTATACTGTACCCGGAAAGGTTTGACTGTGTGACCGGGAGGTCGGATAAGATATGTGATATGTATGCTATATGTGGTAAGCTGTTTGTTATATGTGCTATGTATGTTATGGGCCGGAAGGCGATTATGTCATGGGCCGGAAGGCGTTGTGTTGATGACCGGAAGGTCAGGGCCTGGAAAGGCGTATGTGCGTAAGTTGTATATTGGGGAACTCACTAAGCATTTATGCTTACAGTTGTTATGTATGTGTTTCAGGTACTAGCGAGAACCGTGGGAAGGCGCCGGCATGATCGATACACACTGAAGGATGCTTTTATGATCTTGGGATTTATACAATTTGTATTTTATATGACACTTAAATTATTTATGTCTTGTTTTGAATGAAAATACTTTATTTTTAAAATGAAAAAAATTTGTTTGAAAAATTTGCATTGTTACAATTATTTAGTGTATGTTTCACATTTTAATATTAATATTAAGTGTTTCTTAAAAGTCTTCTTTAACTTATTATTAATAAAAAGTGGTTTAAAATAATATGAATAACAATTTTAAATGATAATAACATCAAATTATAAATTACATTTAGCTATAAATAAATCATATTTTAAATGAACATCATTATTGAAATTAGAAAATGATCGCATAAGTAAAACTATAATTAATCAATAATAATAATTGTTAAAAATAATACTGAATAGATAATCATATTTAATTCTGTTAATGAGGATTGTGGGTTGACGTCAATGAATATTATTGTTCAAAATAGTTGAGATTATATATATATATATATATATATATATATATATATATATATATATATATATATATATATATATATATATATATATATATATATATATATATTAGTGTAAAAACATTATCTCAACGTTAATGTCAATAACATAACCATTTAAATATATATATATATATATATATATATATATATATATATATATATATATATATATATATATATATATATATATATATATATATATTCATTTCACCACATTCATTTGAAACTCTCATGACTTTTCAATTTCTTTCTAATAATAATTATAAGTTGGTTAATAAGGTTAAATAAATATCAAACCTAAAGTGTAATAATATATAAACTAAATTTCAATATTAAAATAATATATTTACTTCTACTTATAAAGTTATGTTTTTTAACTTTTAACATAGTACACTTAATTTATTAGTTTTAACATATTGTTGGATGTAAACCATTATCATTTTAAAGATAAAATTTTGGAAAATTTTGTATAAAATATTTAAATTATTAATTTGAATATAATATTTTAGGGTCAACTTAAATATAAATTTTATTTTAACTTAAACAACAAAATAATATTTTGTAAATAGTTAAAAGTGATTAATCGTGGTGTCTTCTAATAATGAGTATAAGTTGGGTAATAATGTTAAATAAATATCAACCCTAATGTGTAATCGTAAATATAGTAAATTTCTATTTTAAAATAATATATTTACTTCTACTTATAATGTTATGTCTTTAGCTTTTAACATATTAGATTTAATATGTTGTTGTATGTAAACCATTATTAGTTTAAAGCTATAACTTTTGAACAGTTTTGACAAAATGCTTAAATAGCTAATTTTAATATAACATTACAATGTCAACTTAAATATAAATTTGAGTTCCACTTAAAAAACCAAATAATATTTTGTAAAGAGTTAAAAGTGATAAATTGTAGTGATAAATGCAAAAACTAAATTGTAATCTCAATTTAACTAAAATATTTCCTAAATATATTTTAGAATCTTTAAAAGTTTTGAATAAGTAGCTTAAAGTAATTTATAATAAAAATAGTTAAAAATAACTCTATATAAATGATTATATTGTTACATTTAAAATAAAAAATAATGTTTCATTTTTTTAATAATTATAATGATAGAAATTAAAACAGTAAGCAAATAAATTTAAAAAAACTAATTAACAATAACAAAAACTATAAATAACATTAAACCATATATTATATTTAATTTTATTTATGTGTAACTCGCGAGTAGAAGTCATTCAAACGATTAAGATTATGTAGTTATAATAGATGTATATATTATCATATAATTCAAAATAATCAAAATATTATATCAATTTAGTATATATGAATTATTATATCAAATTTAACAACGTTATTACTATATTTAAAAAAAAAACATATTTTTGTAAAGAATTCAACTATATAGGTGTTTATGTGCAACACGCGGGTATTTGTCTGGTCATACATATTTATAAAGCTATCACTTTTCCTTGAATCTCATACATTTGAAACCCCCATAAAAATTTGCTAACACCTCATGCATTTGAAACCCCCACACCCTTTCGCCTTCAAAGCAATGAATCTCATTCATTTGAAACTTCCAAAACTATTCAACTTATAATATTTAATTTAACTTTTGAAATTCCCTTCACACAAACGTAGTTAGCCTATAAATACTTATTTCCATAGAAACAAATATCCTATACCAAAAAAAAAATACTTCTTTTGTCTAATTACTGCTCCTTTGTTCTCTGTTTTGGTGTAAATGAAAGTCATACGTTGTCAATATAATATTGAAGTTCAATAATCTTTACTAAGCAAGGTATGCATTTTGTGTTTTTAATCAAAACAATAGGTTTTTTTGTTTGTTTGTTCTAATATTGTGTTTTTAATCATGAATAAAAGTAGCTCTTAGGTTTGAGAACTATCTAACATCTATTTTAAAAATTGACACATGCAATATTTTATTGAGCATACAGGTACGAGCAATTATTTTTTGAAAGGCAAGGCTCTACACCATCTATTTCTTTTAAGTTTATATTATTGGGGGTAATATTGAATTGGTGAATGGAGCAATCAAGGGTGAGGATATAACTGATGGGTTTTAGCCTTAAGAACATCCTATGTGCTCATGCAAACCCTAATGCTTGGATCTAGGTTTCTCTATTGTACATGCAATTCATCCAAGACTTTAAACCCTAGATCTAGCATATGATAATCAATATTAACATAATAATAGGTTTAAGATATTACCTTGATTGTTATGTAGCAATAAAAATCACAAATCCTTCTTGTAATGACTTTAGAAAGCGTAGAGTCACAAATGTCACACCTTTAATGGCTCACAAACACCAAGAGCAAGAGGATGAAGAGGAGAAGAGAAGCAGGCTGCCCAAAACATGTGGAAACCCTAGAGAACAAGTTCACCACGTTTTTGGAGCTTAAGGGTTCTTTAAATAGTGAGGCTATTAGGGTTATCTAACAAGGAAACCCTAATTTGGATGCTTAGGCCCTAAGCAACCCATAGACTCCTTCCTTAAAGGCCTAGTATGATTTCTAATGGGTTTCCCCTTAGAATTCGTCCACCCTTTAATATGGAGTCCATTAGCTCAATATTCAACTATCACACAATTGACAGTTCTAGTCCCTTAAGTTTAATTAATGTCTTTTAGCCACAAACTTAATTCTTATTAATTCTTGACTAATATTAATTAAACAATATGATTTCTCCTTTAATATATTATTCTCATAATATATTAATAAATCATAATTAGTCCTTTCTCTCCATAATTCATCCTATCAAGTTGCTTTGGTGAAGGCAACCCAAAAGGACCATGCACCATCGGGTCAAGTACATACCAAAATAGTTATGGACTTAGACACTAATCCAACAGTCTCCCACTTGGATAAGTCTAATAACTATTTTGCGTATGACTTTAGATCCTGATCTGCAATCGTAGCTTTTCAAATCCGTTGTCAACTCTGATCTTATCAGATACGGGTGTCCTTTAGATAAAGGATCATATAATATTCCTCCATTCTAGATATCGTATAGATATGAGACATGAACTTAATCATTCTGTCTATACTATTTCCCGACTTTCGATTTATGATGACTGATAACAGACTACAATTTGAACACATCAAATTAGTCCCGGCTTGGCCAAGCGCTTAGGTGACATCACTAAATCATCGAGGGGCCCAAAGATATCGCTTTTATCCTAATTTGGATAAAAGGAACGGATAAGCTTTGATTCAATGCTTGCTTGCACTTACTTACCGAATTTCACACAACAATATGTTTTATAACACCAAGTTACTGGTGCATTTACATATCATCAATATGCAACCGACTCGCAAGATACAACTCACACATCTCGGTTTCAAGAATATAAGATGTTATCGTCTCACAAATCACTCATGATACAATTCATGAAGTGATTCAAGTGAGCGTGGGTTTAATCCAATGCTCAAATCATATTCATAAGCACTCATGAACGTTGCAGCAAACATTTTCTTATGTCTAATAGTCTTTAGACAATCCACACACCAATTCACGACAATCTTCATTCATATCTACTTCCAACATATGAACGACTGTGGTCCGTTCGAATAATTTGACTGTTCTGAACCAATTAAATTATTCAGGAAGTCAAAACATGCAAAGTGAAACACAAGAATAATACTAATCCCATATGGTCTCAAACCTTTGAGTATAAATAAAACACCTTTTATTTATCACCATATCGATTACTCATTATTTGTTGTTTCGGGTAATCAACTTCTTACTTGAATTATTACTACACTTGTCCCATGCTCTTAGCACGAACACAATGTTTACCTATGGTTCTTATTTTGTGAAATATATCAAATGAATACATTTCCAATCATATTCATTTCACAACTCCCAATCCTTTTTCACAAGTGAAAGAATATCAAATTCTTGCCACTTATAGAATATGCTAGATTCTAACATTTTATGCAATGATCCTTTCGTAACGTCATAGCACAAAAGTCACAATGACTATTACAAAATTCCTTATTTGAGATTGTTATAAAACAATTCCATAGACATGATGTCTCTCACTCAAAGTACATTCCTTTGAACATCATTTTCCATAAAAGTTTCTAATCTAGACGTAGATTCTCAATATCCAACTCCTAATATGGAAACCTTTCCATATTTACTATATGACAACTCATTCTTAATAGAATCTTATCTATTCATAATAACGTCGATATGGTCCATCCAATACTATACTTCCAACTACTCACAATCGACCGATCCTCAGCAAACTTTGGATCGTCCTTTGATAGTTGTTTAATTATTTTAGTCAAAACCGATTATTTCCTTTTTCCCTCTAAATGCGCTAGACATTTGGAAAATTTTAGAATGGTCAAATATTATAGCATTTGCAATCGATCCTATAACCAAAGCGTATGGGATACAATGCATAATGTCTTACATAAAGATTTGATACTTTATCAATCTTCTGCCATAATATCTTATGTGTCACGTTCTTATAATTAGAATCATGAAGAGGAATGTCGTAATCATAATCGAAATTTAAGAACTCACTATGTATCCTTTGACTAAATTTATTAAAATTTCTCAATCTAAGCTTTAGATATTGAAACAAAGTACAATATTCTCTCCCTTAATTATAGCAAAACAACTATTCAACCTTTATGACTTTGCAAAGTATAACTCTTGTTTTCTATAATTAATATTACTAACTTGCAATACTTGCCTTAATAATCATACAAGCACAACTTTTATACTCCCACTATCATGATGATTATTATCATATAAGCATAACACTTATGCTCCCACTAGCTTTGACATGTATTCAGAAAATAGCTTAACTTCCAGAAAAACAATACCTATTGGATTTCTTAAGTTCATATTTCTAATACTTAATGCTTTGATAATCTTTTATCAAGCTTCTTAGTCTTATACACCATTGCATTAGATAGCTCATATGTGTGTCTAAACAATCCAGACTAATTGCCAAATCTCACAATTCGAATTATGGAATGGGATACCGTAACCATAATCAATTTTGAGAATACAATTTTACAATCGCTATCTTCTTAAAATCTCTCTTAGTGAAAGCATTTCCTCACAGACATCTTCATGAAAGAGGGAATCTTATGACACTTAGATTTTAATGGTGTATTTGTTCTTATCCATGCGAATTTGTCAAAACCAAAGTTTATGACAAATTCAAACTCATATGGACCAAGCCTTCTCAATCTTGATTTCTTACCTTATGGTAACACGAGTGCCCACCATGTCTTCCAAGTAGTTAAGCAGCTCACCCTTTCCTATCAATGTACTTTTCATTGATCAAGGTGCTTGCCTTTTATGCATTCAAATGAGAACTCACAGAACTCACATGCATAATTAACTCAACTGAAATGGCACAGAAACAAGATAGTGTCAGCACGATAGGTTGTAAACCTCCACTCGTGTGCTAGTGATGATCGATAAGGTTTATTCTTGGTTAGTTCTCGAATCTTTTCAAGACCATTAAGACTCCCACTGGCTCCTTGACATATAAGATTCTCTTGTCAATAAACATTTCTTGACAAACAAATATTCAAGAGTTAGTGTAGCCTTTACCAAGATAAAACACTTCACAAAATTGGTCCTAGTTAGTCTTTGTCTTATTTAAGACATCACAACTTACCAATTTCAAATGTGCAAGAATAAGAAAAACTTTTTCTAAATTATACATTTGATGAATGTTATAAACCTTATTTAGACTTGTCACTCAATGTCATAATCTTAACTCTAAGACTTGTTTTGGAACGAAGTATGATTGATTTCTGATTTAACCATTTCTTCAATTCTTGATTCCTCTTCTCAGACATACAATTGTACTAAGATTCACTTAGAGGATCAATTGAGATATGGTTCTTAATCATTAAGACATATCATAAAACATAATAAAAGGTACTCTCCCTTCTTCTTAGAATAAAGAAACTTTTATCTTTCTGCCTACTTGATTCTTCTTATTCGTTCTGCTAGTGATTGAAACTCTTTTAATCAATTCAGAATTATACTCAATCTTATAAGTATAACCATATTTACTAAACCTTTAGTAAATCATGACGAATATCTTTATTACTCTTGTGGTGTACTTGATCAACACATAACCTTGTGTACTTGATCTCCTAGTCTTTCTCTTGACACTTTGTCAACGAATTAGTCTAATCTCCAAATATGAAATTTCTCATTCATCATGCAACCAAGTTGTATGATTCCAAGTTTCTGTCCAAATGAAACTTGGGTGATGAGAAACTTTCCCTATTTGGTATATTCTTGACATTTCCACAATTAACATAATTAAGAATCATATCCATTCGTGGTAGAAATATGCAAACATCAATTTTTCATAACGATTTCATTGCAAGGAAATAAATAAATAAATAAATATGTCAAACAAAATTTATTTTTTATTCATAACAGCAACGGAAAACATTTGTTCTTACAATGCAAAATCAACTAAAAAACTATGTAATCAAATATTCCTAACAATTCCATCATAATTTTCTAAGCTCAAAATCTAATCTTCAAGTCCATGCGATCGAGATCCATTTCTTTGTGATGAGACTCATTTTGCTTTTCCATCAAGCTTCCTATCTTTTCACTGATCTTGCAAAACATTCAAATGCAATCTCATCACATTATGTATTAAGAATCAACGAATAGGAACTTAATGGAGTTAGATAGTGGATTTTACCTAAAGCACAGCCATACTTTTTGACTCTCCCATCTTCTGGACTCTTCAGGCTCTTAGGACAGACTTGTATCCAACGCCCTTTCTCTTGGCAGCAAACGCAGGTCGGTTCTCCTAGAATGTCCTCGGAAGCATGGTTGGTTGACTTTCCCAACAAATACGCTCCATTGCTTTGCCAAATCATTTCTGATTCAGCAACAATGAGCATGTAAGTTAGGTCAATGAGGTTTTCGTCATGATCCATCATATAATACTTTCTTTTGAACTCATTATATGATTCGGGAAGTGACTGTAGAACCCATTTTACAGCCAACTTATTCGGGAATGACGCACCCAACATTATCAACCTATCGATGTGTGATTTCATTCCTAGAACGTGGGCACACACGGGTTTACCATCTTCATGTTTCATTTCCAATAGGGCTTTAGTGACATTGAACCTTTCAATTCTTCGATCCTGTGGGTTAGGGAGAATAACGGGAGGAGGTGGAGGAAGTGAAGCATGATTTCTTGTTCCTCGATCGAATCGTGGAATATCATCTTCATGTGGAATGCTTGTTCCATGGGATTTGGGAAGACTATAGTTGTCGTACTTTGACATTTACAAAACGGGAGAAAACAAATTCAAGTTAGTTGATCGATTGAGTCCTTAATAAATCACCCAAATGAGATATTAAGGCTAGGACCCAACACAATATTCCACAACTCGGGATAGGGATGCCATAACCCAAATTGCAGAACATTTGAAGGTAAGTGAATGATGATTCACTAATTTTCCACCATGAAAAACGAAAAAACAGATTAAGTTTTAAATGTATTGAAAAGTCCTAGATTCTTTGAGATTCATTGAACTTTTCAATGGCATGTTTAAATCTCGATATGCCCCTCTAGTTTGTGACTGGGATGCCAGGGATCACAAAGCGGGTGTGAATAACCATGTAAATCTACATGGTGCCCCCACATGTTACAATCACCTATTCGATGTGCCGGTTAACCACATACGCTCCACCGAACTATGACAAACATTGAGTCACCCTTTGCTACCTTTGCTTAGAACCATTTAGTGTGCCGGTTAACCACACACGCTCCACTAACGTCTTCGCAAGGGCAAAAAGTGTAATTTCATGGAATTGCATCAATTCACTTTTGCCTAAAGTAACTAAGATTGGGAATTTTATGAAAGCATTTAGTTACTTTTATACTTCATTATACTTATAATGGAAGGTTTCTGTCCTATCCCACCCGTTCGGCTAACGACCCTCCACTAGTCAAGAGTGTGGTGGGAAAGAGTGGATACCCATTCAATCGCCATTTTATAGGCAATTTCCTTAAACACCCCTTATAGACCAGCTTCGTGAATGAGGCCTACTAACGGTAAGACTAACTGTAAGTCCCCAAAATTTGCTTGTGTATCAATCAGATCCAATTGATGGTGCGGAATCCCAATCAATTGGATGATGTCAGATCAAATAGAAGAGAAGGAGAAGAAGAATAACTTGAATCTAATGTATTGATGATATGATTGATGCTCCTTACAATAGATTCTCTCTCACACACACTTCTTCTCTCTAACTTTCTCTCTCTTCTGTAACCGTTAGCCTAACCGTACACTCCCACATGCACTCCTCTATTTATATGGACCTCCATCCATACACATGTGTACAGCCACAAAATTACATATTACATTATAGAAAAATATATTTTCCTAGAAAAGCAAAGTATAAACCATATTTATGACCCAACAATCTCCCCCTTGGTTTATAGCTTTCTTTTCTAAATGGCCCAACAAACTCCCCCTAAAAAGTAGTTGGCTTTTTCTTGTTAATCTTCATTGGGAGCTTGGCTTCAGCATTAATCTTCAAATTTCTTCACAGCATCAAGAAGAACTTGATGAATCTTTATGAATGACTTCTTCTCAAGTGGTTGGGCTTTTCTTCAAGATTTGACTCTGAACGCACATTGGGTGAGGAGGCTTGATGTACAGATTCTTGAAAGATAGCGCTTCAGCTTGAGAATCTACAGAGAGAACAAATCTTCTGGATCACTTCAGCAGGTACAAAGATAGCAGCAGATTGATTGAGGAGGCTTCAATGTGAATTCTTCGATGCTCACGGACGAGGCTTTGGCTCAGAAATCTTCAACACAAACTCCATGAGTCTTATCTATACCTGAAATCACTTTTCAAGACAAAACAAAACTAAAAGAAAACTTAGCACACAAAAGAAAACAGAAACAAAAAATATTTTTGGATTTTTGATTTTTCTAAACAAGAAATAAAACAGAAATAACACTATTTTTTGGATTTTTAAAATTTTCTGATTTTTCTTTGATTTTTTGAATTTTTTTTTTGAATTTTTAATTCTCCCTAATATTTAAATTAGAAGAAACTATGAAAAATTTAACAAAAATAAAAATGATATCTAACTTTAAGAGAGATTTGGGATCAAAGTTTTTAGACAGTCTTTATCCACTTATCGGTACCTTTCATATTCACATCTTTGTCTGGTCGATCGTCGGTATTGTTGTCCACTTAAACACGAAAAATTGTGACAAATTTAGGACATACTATTTGTTACAAGACAGGTGAACTTAAGTTCGAAAAATTATATCTGATCCTAATTTCTTAGATACTATATCTTAAGGACCATTCATCTGACAACGACCAGGGATATTGTTATCCACCTGAATTGAGCAGCGAGATCTATAGACAATCTGTATGTGTTCAATTTTAAGTGTAGTAGAACGTGTTTCCCGCTTCCTGATATGCCCCATCCATCAAGAACTTCCAGAGTACTCCTTACACCGGGTGAGCAGACAACCATTCAAAGAGAAGATAGATTCAGAATTCTATTACTTATTACTTATTATTTCAGAGGGGTTGAGAAGTAGAAGGTTGCATATGCTGTGTACCAGGTCGGATTAGAAGTCGCGTAGAGGAGACAGCATATGGCTAACAGATAAGAAGTCTTTCACATATATAACCTGCAGAGAAATAGAGTTGCATATGTTGTGTACCAGGTCGGATTTGAAGTCACGCAAAGGAGACAACATATGACTAACAGACGGAAAGAAAGAAAATGATATTCTACAGACCTAATTTATCGGAATTTACCAATCGCCCCATCCAACCGGAATTAAGGACAGAATCCGCACATCGAGGAAAAGTTAAGCCACGGTTCCAAGTACGGGTTCAATTATTGTGACGAGTAGATTCCCATATATATCTCCCTGCTCAACCTATCCGAGCGTCGTATTGTCAGGTTGAACAGATCTAACTAGGTCAAGATTTGTCAAGTCTATAAATTTCCTAAGTTCAACTCTCCCTAGTCAAGTCCATTTAAAAAAATTTCGTGCCTACCGACGCATCAAACCAGAGCATAGACCCTTCAACTTCAGGTACGTTACGCAGACTCAGGTTGCCTGTTATCACTTTATCATATCCCTTCCCAGAACATCTCCCTCAAGTAGCACATTTCATAACCAACAAATTTTTTTTTTTTGATTATCTGATTTTCTAATGTTTTTGGATTTTTAAAATTTTCTAATTTTTGTTTTGTTTTTATTTCTCCCCCTAAATTTGTGCATAAGAGAGAAACGAAAGTAAATGCGCAAATTTAAACTATCCTATAACAAAAATTAGTCTTTAAAGCGAATCAGGTTAAGAAAAAACTCAGGAGTATAGAGAAGAAAACACAAAACGTAAGTCACCGATTGAATTTTCATCCAGAGGGTCTGAGAATAGCACGCATAAACTCAGAACAGATCCGAAAATTCTTCATGTCATTAAGCACAAACCCCGTGAGTGATCTCTTCCTTTCTTCCTTTCCCGCAAAGGACACATACTCTCAAACAAATGTCTGAATGTTGTACAGTTGAGAGATGTCCCCTATCAAGTGCCAGGAACAGCCACTACCAACAAACCGAAGTCTGATGATATGCCTCCATAGCTGCTCCAACACATAGCGGGATCAGTTGGTCTTTGGAACCCAGTCCATTTTGAAACTGGGTCGACCTTTGTCATCTTTGCAGGGTACACTCACCCATGACATATCATGTTTATCACAAACAGAAAATGTAGAAATATTAGAAGCATTAGATGATTTGGGAGAGTGAGCCTTTGGAACCCATTTGTAGTTGGGTTTAACCCATTTCTTTTTCGATCCGATGGGTGGATCGGTACTTGTTTTTTATCTAGATGTCGACCGTTGAGATGACTTTGATTTTGGCTTTACGGGAGCATCTCTTGAATTTGGCTTCTTGGCCGACATTCCCTTCTTGACCTTGTGGGATTGATTTTTGGCCTTCTGCGCGTTCTAGTCATCATGGTCTGAACGTGACCTTGAGGGGTTTCTTTTGAAATATCTCCCTCTTGGCGCGTTCTGCCACCCTTGTGCGTAATAGGGAATGTATGCGCGATTTGGACAGTTTTGGGCAATGTGTCCAGGTGTTCCACAGTGAAAACATGTCCTTTTCTTCACTGTGAATTTGTTTCTTCCTGACCCTGGTGGCATGTCTTTGCCTTGTCTCTTGCTTTTCCCATACGCACAGCTGCAACAGGTCGACTGTTTCACTTGACTTGGTGGCCTGTACTTCTCAACAGCAGGTTGATCAGAAGCAACTGAGTTCGAAGCAACAGATTCAGAGTTCAAGGAGATGTTGGTTTGTTCAATGGTGTTCTCCTTGTTCTCATCCTCTGCTACTTTACCTGCACATGAAGTAGAAGCATTAGTATCGTTCAGCTCAGCACCCTCAGTTGGCCCTAATTGTTCAGTCTTAACTAAATCTGGAGCAGGGGTTTGGCCATACTGAGCAGGCATTTCTTCCTCATTGGTCTCAAAAGGTGGGTTATAATTGTGATTAAAAGGAGGTGGCACACTGTGATACCCTAGACCCTTTGATTATCTTTAAAACTCAATTGATTTTCTACTAAGGACTCGACTGTCTTACTTGATGCAGTGTAATTTTTGAAACTAACATCTGTTTTTCCACACTTAATTTTCAAAGCGTCAAGTTCTTCAGTTACAACATCAAGTTTTTTCTTAATGTGATCATAATTTTCACACTTGTTGCTGTAATTTTCTTGTAATTTCCGGAAATCCTAGATTTTTGTTTCTAATTGAGCTTTTAACGGTTTCTGACCTTTCCTAAGAGTATAGCCTTCGTATTTGAAGTCCTCATTTTCTCTTTTTAATAAATCAATTTGTTCGCGAAGAAATTTAATCGTAGCTTTACAAGATGGAGTACATGAAACTTCATTTACCGGAATTGATGTGGAACTCATTTTTTTTTTTAATTTTTTAATTATTTTTTTTTTAGTTTTTTTTAATTGCCCTTTGACTTAAAAACCGAGAAAGTCAACCTTAAAAGTCAAATTTAAAAAAAAAATCAAACTCAAAAAGTCAAACTTGAAAAGTCAAACTTAAAAGTCAAACCGAAAAGCTAAATTTGAAAAATTAAAAGTCAAACAAGAAAGTCAAAGTCAAATTTTTAAAGCAAAAAGTAAAAAATTAAAATAAAAAATTTTTGGTTGAAAAAGAAATTTAAAAATAAAAGGAATTGATTTTTGGGTTTAAAATTGCCAATTTTCGAAAGTTGGGACCGAGAAGCACTTGTTTTGAACAAAATTTCGAAGGATTATTTCATCTAGCAACTTAGATCAGCTGGAAAGGGCGCGTTGTTGTTTGACCAGAGCATCCAGGTTCGAATCTTGCAGCCCTCTGTTTCCCTTTTTGATTATTTTCTGATTGCTGCTATGTGTATAAAGGATAAAAACGGAAGGTATGAATCAACAACCAGCTTAGCCGAATTGGTAAGGCTTGCTTTGTTTGGAGGAGAACCGGGTCCGACCCCCGGCCCCTCCAAAAATGATTTGTATTATTTAGATGCCAAGCGATGCAAGGAAGCTGCTGCGAGGATGGCTGCGACGAGAAGTTGCGATGCGAGGACGAGGACGAGGACCGCACACCGAGCCGGCCGCACACACCGAGGCGCACTCCTTCAACCAGCAGCACACCTTCAACCGGGCCGCACACCTTCAACAGATTTGCGAAAAAAACGACGTTTTTCACCAATTTTGTCTCTAAAACTCGATCAAAAACTCGTTTTTATGAAAAATGCAAAGAAGTAACCCCCATTATTTTTGAGAGATCTATCCAAAAACGCTATTCTCTTTTCAAAATAAGATCAAATAAGCTCCACATCTGGAAAAATTGATTGATACAACCAAGCTCTGATACCAATTGTAAATCCCAAAACTTGCTTGTGTATCAATCAGATCCAATTGATGGTAGGGAATCCCAATCAATTGGATGACGTTAGATCAAATAGAAGAGAAGGAGAAGAAGAATAACATGAATGTAATGTATTGATGATATGATTGATGCTCCTTACAATAGATTCTCTCTCACACACACTTCTTCTCTCTAACTTTCTCTCTCTTCTGTAACCGTTAGCCTAACCGTACACTCCCACATGCACTCCTCTATTTATATGGACCTCCAGCCATACACATGTGTACAGCCGCACACCCTGTGTACGACCGTACACAGGGTGTGCGGCCGTACACACGTGTACGGCCGTACACACGGTGTGCGGCCGCACACACATGTGCAGCCGTACACAGCCACAAAATTACATATTACATTATAGAAAAATATATTTTCCTAGAAAAGCAAAGTATAAACCATATTTTTGACCCAACACTGACTTTTACTTATACATATATATATATATAATGTTAGACTTTTAATGTTATATATAGTATAGGGTGTATTTTACACTTTTAAAATAGTAGGTGGTCTAATTCAATAATTATACTTTTAATTTAATTAAATTGTACACCAAAACTTTATGGATTTACTAAATATCTTTTAATTATACACTTTAATTAATTAATAAAACCATAAGGGTGTGATTTGAACTTTTCAAAACAATACAAGGGTTTTAGAATTTAACATTCCTAAATTAAACTTTTAATCAACTTTTAAATTCCAAAACTTGAGGGCAAGTTTTGAAACATTTCAAAACATTAGGGTTTAGAATTTAAATATTTCAAAATCAAACCTTTTAATCAAAATTTAAATTCCAAAACTTGAGGGCAAGTTTTGAAACCTTTTCAAAACATTAGGGTTTCAACTATTTAAATTTCAAAACAAAACTTTTGAGTTCAAATTTAAACTATAAAACCTAAAAGGGAAAAATTGAAACTTTTCATAACACAAGGATCAAATAACAAATAATATAAATTAAACAATTTATTTTATCATTATCTATATTTGACCGAATTTCAATTTCTTGCAAAGTAAGTTACCCAATTAATACAAATAATCAAACTTTATCATATAAGGAAGTTATTATCCAATCAATTGGTAATTATCTTTTGTTTAATCAAGGATATACTCATAAATATGTATAAAATCGGATTTTAATGATCTAAAACAGATAAGGCAAGTATCCATGAGAAAAACAGCAAGAAATCTCGAAAATAGCTCCATCTGACACTTGAACTCGCCGAGTACCACACTAGACTCGCCGAGTTGAGGCCTACTCACCGAGTACACTGTGGTACTCGCCGAGTTCATCAGGCAGGGAGCTCAAAAAACGTTTTTGCAACTTGAACAAACATACAAGGTATCAATACAATAGAAACTAATCAAGGCTCTGATACGACTGATGGGTTTTAGCCATAAGAACATCCTATGTGCTCATGCAAACCCTAATGCTTAGATCTAGGTTTCTCTATTGTACATGCAATTCATCCAAGACTTTAAACCCTAGATCTAGCATATGATAATCAATATTAACATAATAATAGGTTTAAGAGATTACCTTGATTGTTATGTAGCAATAACAATCACAAATCCTTTTTGTAATGACTTTAGAAAGCTTAGAGTCACAAATGTCACTCCTCTAATGGCTCACAAACACCAAGAGCATTAGGATGAAGAGGAGAAGAGAAGGAGGTTGCCCAAAACATGTGGAAACCCTAGAGAACAAGTTCACCTCGTTTTTGGGGCTTAAGGGTTCTTTAAATACTGAGGCTATTAGGGTTATCTAACAAGGAAACCCTAATTTGGATGCTTAGGCCCTAAGCAACCCATCGACTCCTTCCTGAAAGGCCTAGGACGATTTCTAATGGGTTTCCCCACAGAATTCGTCCACCCCTTTAATATGGAGTCCATTAGCTCAATATTCAACTATCACACAATTGACAGTTCTAGTCCCTTAAGGTTAATTAATGTCTTTTAGCCACAAACTTAATTCTTATTAATTCTTGACTATTATTAATTAAACAATATGATTTCTCCTTTAATATATTATTCTCATAATATATTAATAAATCATAATTAGTCCTTTCTCTCCATAATTCATCCTATCAAGTTGCTTTGGTGAAGGCAACCCAAAAGGACCATGCACCATCGGGTCAAGTACATACCAAAATAGTTATGGACTTAGACACTAATCCAACAATAACTTCAAGTTTTATGATTATAACTCCGCTTGAAATGTGATATCCATAATTTTTTGAATTTATTTATAAACACTCTGAGATTTAATGAATATTTAACTTGAAGATTACCTCACATTTTGAACAATATGAAGTTTTTGTGTTGAACTTCATATTGAAATGTGAAAATTCACTTTAATGAGTTGATGAGTTTATCACTTTATGAGGAAATTTATAGTTTTTAATAAGATGATGCATTGATGTTTTGAAAGATGATATCATAAACTTTACCCTTTAGCATTGTTAATTGTTGTGGGTTTGTTGTACATGTTGTATCTCTTTGTTTTTAATTCTATTGTTGTTATCCATTCACATGTTTCATATTCTTGAAAATGATCAATGCAATGATTTTCTTAAATCAACAATAACAGAGTAAGGAGTCAAACACATTAATTACAATAAAATAATAATTGGACTTTTATGAAGAAACACATGGCTCAAACAAGCTACCTCCACAACTTAATCCTACAAAAAATTCTTAATAATCAATAATAGAAATGATAATAAATGTTGAAACTATAAAACAAACACCTAATAAGAAATACGATTGCCAAGATTGTTAAAATGTGTATTTTTTATAGTTATTCACTAATCTTGGTTTTTAGTTTATAATAAGTGTCATATTAATGCAAAATATTTATTTGAAAGTTACACAAACTCTTGATCTTTCAAGTAATTAACCAAACATACTAGGTTTTTTTAACTTAATTAAATCGTTCATTTTAACCACCTTATTTGATTTATTTAATACACTAAAATCAATTATTAGTCTAAGTTCAAACCAACTCTTCATTTTTCAACCTAATATATACATATAACTTATTGGTTAAAATAAAAATGGTTTTAAATCACAACCATAAATCAAGATATCATAAGACTATTTTTCTAATAGTTAAAAATTATGTATATTTTTAAATATAAAACCTAAACTGAAATGTATATTTAATTAAACGTCAATGTGAGACTAGCTCACTTAGTAGAGGTTTTTCTTTTAGATTGAAGGTCTTGCGTTTTAATCCGTACGTTGATGAATTTTATTAACTTGGTCATAGTAAGTTCTAACAACTAAACACCCGTTATAAAAATCAAGATTGTAAACAATATAATTGCACACTGCGCAACGACCGAAAATTCGTCCACTATACTTATAAAAGAAACATTATTCCTTTCACCACATTCATTTGAAACTCTCATGTCTTTTCAATTTCTTTCTAATAATGATTTTAAGTTGGTTAATAAGATTAAATAAATATCAAACCTAAAGTGTAATCATATATAAACTAAAATTTCAGTATTAAAATAATATATTTACTTCTACTTACAAAGTTATATTTTTAACTTTTAACATATTATACTTAACCTATTAGTTTTAATATGATGTTGTATGTAAACCTTTATCATTTTAAAGCTACAACTTTTAAACAATGTGTATAAAATACCTAAATTGTTAATTTAAATATAACATTATAAGTCAACTTAAATAACCCAAAGAATATTCTGTAAATAGTTAAAAATGATAAACTGTAGTGTCTTTCTGATAATGATTATAAGTTTGTTAATAAGGTTAAATAAATATCAAACAAAAAGTTTAATCATAAGTAAACTAAATTTTAATATTAAAATAATATATTTACTTTTACTTATAAAGTTATGTCTTTAACTTTTAACATATTATACTTAATTTATTAGATTTAATATGTTGTTGTATGTAAACCATTATCAGTTTAAAGCTACAACTTTTGAACAGTATGGACAAAATACTTAAATTGTTAATTTAAATATAACATTACAGTGTCAACTTAAATATAATTTTCAGTTTCACTTAAAAACCCAAAGAATATTTTGTGAATACTTAAAAGTGATAAATTGTAGTGCTAAATGCAAAAACTAAATTGTAATCTCATTTTAACTAAAATATTTCCTAAAGATTTTTTTACAATCTATATCATACTATACTTATAAAGGAGAAATGTTTCCTATCACCTCATGCATTTGAAACCCCCACACAAATTTCCAAGCACATCATGCATTTGAAACCCCCACACCTTTTCATTTTCAAAGTAATTAATGACATATCATGAAATGTTTTATAACTTATATAATATGTTTAATTAGCAATTAGTGGATACTCTACAGTAAAAATATCATTCTCTTTGAGTAGACACACAAATACAAATCGCATATAAAATTCACAAAGAAAACAAGTTTAAATATTTTGTGTTGGTTTGAGGGCTTTGGACCATTTTTCGAGCCATGTTATTATGTTAAAGTTTCTAATTTGTAAGTTTGTTATATACTAATTCTTTTTTTTTTTCTTGGTTTAATAATTCTTTTAAAACAATCATTGTATGTTGTGGTTGAAACTTTAATGTAAATTAGATCAGATTCATATTATCGATCATATGTTATGGAAAGTGATAAAGATAATATTTAATTAAATATTGTATATATGTTTGTATCTTTTTGTTGCTTCAAAGTAATAATAAATAAATAATCATGGATATGCAATATTATACATAATATCCATGTAAGTCTCTTTAAAATTTAAATTTTCTATTTTATCACTTTATATTTTAGTATATGTTTAACATTTTAATTTTAATAAAAAGTGTCTTTTAAAATTTTTCTTTCGTTTATTAATAATAATAAGTGGTTTTAAAACTAATGAAACATAATTATAAATAATAAAATAAAATTATAAAAATTATGAATATGTCATATTATCCATGCAAATCTCTTTTGAAATGCAAATTATTTATCTTATCAGTTTATTATTTAGTGTATGTTTCACATTTTAATAATAATATTAAGAGTTTCTTAAAAGTCTTCTTTAATTTAATAATAATAGTAAGTAGTTTAAAACTAAAGAACAATAACTTTAAATGATAATGACATCAATTTATAAATTACATAACCTTAAGAACAAATAATTTATATTTTAAATGAACTTCATTATTGAAATTAGAAAATAATCGCATAAGTAAAAATTTAAATTAATCAATCATAAAAATTGTTAAAAAAAATATTACTAAATAGATAATTATATTTAATTTTGTTAATGAGGAATGTAGATTGATGTCAATGAAAAATATTGTTCAAAATATTATGTCAAAGTTAATGTCAATAATATAACCATTTTAAACATATATTTTTCAACATTTTAACATATATAATTAAAAGTGAAACGACATTCGGACAAATAACTCTACCCAAAGTTCACATCCAAATAAGGAAAAAGAAATAAGCGAATTATTAGTTGTAAACCCTTTAAATCTTATATATATATATATATATATATATATATATATATATATATATATATATATATATATATATATATATATATATATATATATATATATATATATATATATATAGAGAGAGAGAGAGAGAGATAGAGAGAGAGAAAGAGAGAGCTAGGTTTAAATGTTTCTAGCAACTATTGTGTGCCTAAATGCACCAATCAAAAATTAGCAAATAATTTAATAATTAATTAAATAAAAAAAGGCATTTCTGGTTTTTTGCACTTACAATTAAGGAAACAAAATAAATATATGTTGACCTAATATCTTTTCTTTATAACCATCGACCATTCGTATCCCTCATCTTGCCACTGCCATATCTTCTTCTTCCTCCCTCTCCATCACTGGCTTCATATTCCATCACCGAATGTCATCTCTTTCGAGCAATTTAGTCGCCGCTACCATCATCGATAAAGGGCACCTTCGGCTGTCGAAAAGGAGGTTGTTCAATTTTCAGCAACTCAAGTTTCGTCTAATATTTAATTGATCTTTTCCTTTGTTATAGTCGCACTACCATCAGAGAAAACAATTTTCTGCAATACCTAGCGTGAAGGTTTGTTCAATTTTCAACACATGTTTTTTATTCCAAAATAAAGAGTTATAGGCCAAAATCCAAATTGCAAGACTTCACTGTAGTTTGGACTTATAATTTACCATGAATCCTTTTGGACATGTTATACAATCAAGACGTCTTTGTTTTTTTAATTAGATTTTTTTAGTTGTGGTGGACCATAGCATTATTTGAAATCAAAAGAATTGATGCATATATGTTTTTTGAAGTAATCAATTTGTATGAGTTCATTTAATTAATTTTTTTTGTGTATTATGAGATATCATTGTTTATATGTAATTTGGTAATGGTGTTCAAAGTATACTTATTTTTAAATCCTTTTGATGTGGGTGGATTTAGTTCATTTCATTAGTGATATTTTATAAAGCATGATGATTTGAGTGTGCCCTAAAGGTGTTTGACAAAATGCCTAGTAGAAAAGATGTGGGTGGAAACTCCATATTGATGAGTAATTGATAACACAGGTGGGATCGCCCTTGGATGTGTGCAACCTGTATAGTGGAATGGTGATATAAAAGTGTGGAAATCTCGCCTTCATCGACTCGAAATTAAACATCCAATCAGGTATGGAATTATACTTCTCAATATTCTAAGTTCACCAAATCATCTTTATTACTATCGACCTTTATCATTGAAATTTTGACTTAAAGGTTTTAAATAGAAATTGTAAATTTGTGGTATTGGAGTTTCTGTAACAACGTAAAATTTCCAATTAAATTTTTAATTTTTAAAACCACAAAATGTATATCATATCATAATTTCAATTCCGAAACAACAGTGTTTTCAAAACAACTTCCCAAGATCTCTCAAATGTGAACTCCATCGGTGTGAGTGTGTACGAGTCAAGCCGTCACCTTCCCACGGTCCTCGCTGGTACCTGAGACATCAAACACAACAACTGTAAGCATAATGCTTAGTGAGTTCCCCAAAATACCACATACCACAAATACGCCACTCGAGGCTAAACCCGACCCTCTGGTCAAGATGTCTCAGCCGGACCCTCCAGTCCCACAGCTCGTCGGACCCTCTGGTCCAGTCATAGCTCATTGGGCCCTCTAGCCCGTTCTGAATCGTTGGACCCTCCGGTCCGGTCTATATAGTCATACAACATACAAATAACACATAGCATACAATCTCATAAATAGCACATAAGACCCTCTGGCCAAACTAGAATACCACTCAAGGTAACGTATAGTGAGAAGACTCACCTCGTAGAAAGTCTAAGATCTCGCGTACTCGCTATCTCCAAAACCCAGTGACGACTCTACCTCGCCTAATCATAAAAATATCATTTAATAATCAAGACTTCCACAACTAAAATTTAACCCTTATCATCATCCTCAGAGGGTAAAAGACCATTTTACCCCTCCTTGACCCAAAGTCTTCATGTTGACCAAAACCCTAAAAAGTCAACAAAAGTCAACCCTACGAGTACGCGGGGCGTACTGCTTGATGTACGCGGGGCGTACATCGCCAACCCATGGATCGAGGTCTCCACCCAGTACGTTGCGCGTACTGGAAGTTACGCCCAGCGTAACCATCAAACTTTAGCATACATCATTTCTGGTCTTAATCGGTTAAGCCATTACTCCAACTTCTAGATCCGACTCAGTTTATGCGTCTATACCCATAAAGTCGAGACCTTTAAGCCTTGGCATGGCTGTAAAGGCTCCAACACTTCATAACATCACTCTATTCCAACTCAAGGACCTAGATCTCATGCATGGTGCAATGTTCACGACCAAGATTGCATTTTTATGAGTCTACAACTCAAATAGACCAGAAATACGAAGGATCTAAGCTTATGGAGACCATTTGCTCAAAAGTCTCCACCTTTGGGACTAAAACCCTAGAAAATGGTACATGAAGCATATTACAAGAACTATAGGACAAGATCCGAGCTTTTTACCTTGAAATGAAGCCTCAACCTTTGGTAAGCTCAGATCTACACTTGAGTACCACTTCTAGCCTCCCCCAATGAGCTCCTCTTCTCCTTTGCTACCTAGAAATGGCACCACCAAGCTTAGAATACTCACAAATGGCCTAAGAACGGTTGCACACTCTCTTTAGGGTTTCTTTCTGAGGGATGGTGGATGAGAAGTCGAGCCACACATTCCTTTTATAGCCCTCCGAAAGAATTAGGGTTTTTAGATCTGGACCGGTTACGCCCCGCGTAACCTTGGGTACGCCCAGCGTACCTAAGGGTGAACGCGTCCAAATGAAGCGCACGAGTACGCGCAGCGTACCTCTTGTACGCCCAGCATACTCGCAAATGATGCAACCCTAAAAAGAGAACATAACCAAGATGAAGGGATAAATAGAAGGGTACCTGATTTTCGAGCTGTTACAGTTTCTTTTATGGATTTCGTTATAAAAAATCAAAGTGGTTCACAAATGGATCATAGAATTTGTAATTTTTATGAAAGTATGCACATGGGGTTCGACACGATTGTTAATGTAAACACCTTCAACAATTTTATTTAAAAACAATTTGGTTCTCAATTTTGATAATTTTAAGAATACATGTAAAGTTACAAAATACTAACCATAAATTAATGTCAAAGATTTTGAACGTCACTTATTCTAACAGAATTGATTTCCTCAGCATCAATTTAACAAAATGAATTAATAATGTCTACTACATTCTATCAGAATTTATAGTTTTTATAATCTTAGAATACACTGAATTTTTTTAATCTTTGAAAGCTGATTATGTTTTCTTTATGAATTTAGGAAGGGCTGCCATTGATGTAGAAAAGAAGGAAAACATGGAGAAAGAGAGTATTCTAGCAGAATGTATTCTGCCAGAATATATAAAATGTCTATTAACAATAATATTCTTTCAGAATGGATTAGCATTTTTGTTAGATTTTGATGTTTTTTTTTTTCTTTTTTAACCATTCTTAGTTTTAGTCTCCAAAAATAAATGTAATGCTTAAACCATTATTAGTCATATTTTTTCAGAATGAATGTAATAATTGTTTATTCTTATTCTTTACGAATTAATGTAATTAGTGATTCTTAAAGAACAAAATCAGTATTCTTTAGAAAATTGTTATTATTGATAATATGTTGTATAAATCTTTAAGCGTGTTAATTATAAAAAAATATATTGAATGAAACATATTCTGCAAGAATAAAATCGAAAATATATTTAGTAGTTTATGTTTGACTTTCTGTGATTCTGACAGAATAAAATCGGTTAGTATTAGAAATTATAATAGAATTAAATTTGAATTAATTTAAAAAATTCATATTTAAAAAAAGGAAATTAATTATCCCTTAAATCCGAAAATTTCTTTTTTTTTTTTAATATAGGTTAATTGACCAAAACACCATTCTGCAAAAATTTGTGTAATTATATGGTAGATGTTTCCCTATTGTAATAATGTAGACCCTCAGATCATGACCACTGATTTTATTCATCCATTAGTCCAGAATTATGCTTACGGGTACACAATAAATGTAAGAAACAAAATAACATAACCATATATATATATATATATATATATATATATATATATATATATATATATATATATATATATATATATATGATTTTGGTAAAATATAAGTTAAAAGAGTTTATAAATCATTTAAAGAAGTTTAACGATATTTAAAAGAGGTTCAGTAGTTAAAGTCATTTTAGAAATATTTAGAAATCATTTATTTGTAAACACAATATCCTTGTGTTAGACTTGTATTTCCCCCTCCTCCCCCCCCCCCTCAATTAAAACTAAGAAAAATAATAAAAATGCAGGGGTATGAACTCACCTTTTGTGAGTTTCTGGTTGAAGATACGGTGTAATCGAGCTAAATCCACATGTTAAAACTCGTGATAAAGACCGAATCAACAATATTCGGAATAGTGTATAGGTGTTTTTTGTGTTCTTCATGAAAACTAGTGTGATTTGGTGTTTTCAGCCCTCTATATGAAGATTGGAAGGTGTTTTTGGGATGATAACAAGATCAATAGTTGATGCTTGTAAAATTCTAAGAAGAATCAAGTGATTTTTTACATGGAAATCAAAGAAAATAAGAGACTTCGCATGTTCTTGAGAAGAGAGATGTATTTTCGGTTGATGATACTTGAGAGAAAATGGAAGTTTTCGGCTGAATGTGTAAGAATGAGGGGCGATTTCAGACTTCTTATATATATATATATATATATATATATATATATATATATATATATATATATATATATATATATATATATATATATATATATATATATATATATATATATATATATATATAAGAGTGGGTTTTCGACTGTAAACACAAACAGAGGAGATGGGTTCTCGAATGGAAATCTATTTGAGAAGATAAGCTTGCGAGGGTTCTCGGCCGTGAATACTATGTCGGCCTCGCATGGTTTCCGGTTGGAAACCGTTTTCGTTCTGAAGTGTTTAAGGGAATCCGAGGGTTTTCGATCATGAGAAAATTCTCGATTTTTCCTTGGTTTTCAACTTTTTATTTCTCCAACACTTTTACTAAGTGTTTATATGTATCAAAAACATTAATTTAAATTTATTAAATTAAAAACTCAATAAGTTTGACTTTAATTTGATATGTTTGACTGATGTTAACTTTTGTTAACTTTTACAAGATAGAAAATGACGGGTTGTTACAACCTACATCATCGACACCATCCATGATGCCTACACTAACTACCACATCATCCTTACCAAAACCAACTGCCACATCCTCAACAGATAAATCTATCCTAACAAATAACCTAGAATCTACCCCATCACCAACATCAACAACCATAACTACATCCACAACAAACGCTAAAGGATTTGTTGTGGAAACTATGGGCGGTCAAAACAATTCCTCTACTTAGTGACTAGAGGGACATTTAAAAATTGATGTTTGAAAAAAACCTTGAGTTACCAGTCTTATCTTACACAATTTTTTCAATATATAACCTTCTGGTCTACACCTACATATGAATTCAAAAGTAAAACTATCATATTATTTGCAGGCTCGTGCCACCAGGCCGTTGTGCTGCCTATATAGTAAATACTTTCTTTGAAGAGTAGATCCAACAGGGTACACTTGGGTAAATCTAAGAAATGAAATACATGAATTATATTGGGAGGAGTTCAAGGTAGTTAAATATATGTTTTAATTTATTATTTGGTAAACATTTACATTTATACTTATGTGTATATTGTTATGTGTAGAAAAACTATTGTTGGGATGAAGCAAAAGACATAGAAGTGAGGAAAGCTTGGAAAAGCAAAGTGGAATAAAGGTATGGCTAATATCTCTACAACATGCGGAAAACAAGCAGACACCCAGTTGGTAGGAAACCGCCTCATATTACACTAGAAGTCTGGAACTCCTAGCAAGAAAAATGGAATAAAGATGAATAAAAGCATAAATAAGATAAGAACAAGATTAATATGCGTAATGGGGTGGCTGATGGAATAACAAAACCTATACATAATGTTGGATCGGCTTTACATTTGAAGGTTGCTTTTGATTTCATAAGTTTTTTTAATGGTTCATCAGAATTTGTATGTTTATTTTTATATGTATATTTTGCATTTTATAGTATTTATGCAGAAGAGGAAATTAGTACATGATACACTACATACTGAGTTTTTCTTGTATACACACATGAAGAATCACGATGGACTCACATGTACAAATAAAAATAAGAAAAATGCATGTAACATTCATTTAAGTGCAACGTTTTATATTGTAGACTTCATGCAATTAATAACTTTGATATCTTTTTAAATTATTGTTATTTTGTAGGTGGTCTTTACAAAAAAGAAAGAGGAATAGATGGAAGCTATAGGTGAAGAAGTTGCAGATGAGCAAATATTTTAAGATATTATTGATGGTCATGACAAGAAAAGAAGACTGTATGGATTTGGCTCATATGCAAAGGTGGTTACCATGATTAACAATACAACAGAAGTATTTTATTACATCCTAGAAAAAAAATGTTGAATAGTAAGAATTTAGGGAGCTTATTAATCATAAAAAGAACAACAAAACGAAGAACTTAAGGAGATAATGAAGGCCAAAGATGACCAACACAACAAAAGAATTGAGCAAATTAGTAAACAATTACAATCAACACTAGCTGTTATTCATGCTTTTAAAGGCCTACAAAACTAGTAGATCTTAAATGTTAATTTGTTTATTGCAAAATATTTATTTGAGATTAGTCACTTTTCATTTTCGTTGTAATAAATATTTATTCTTTTATTTTATGATATAAATATTGGTTGACTTTTTGTTATTTTTGTTTTTATATATTAGTACAAAATAATTTGGATTTAATTTGTAAGTTAATCATCCTTTAGTAGCCATCTAGCTTTGCAACGAAAATATTCCTATGTAATTTGCTACATAATCTTAGGTATGGAATCTCCTATAGAATATATAGACCACAAATTTTTCTAGGGATTCATCACAACGATTTTAGCTAGGGATTCATCACCAGAGATTTTGCTAGTGATTCATCACAACCGATTTAACTAGGGATTCATCACCTTGGATTTTGCTAGAGATTCATCATAGCGGATTTAGTTAGGGATTCATCACCACAGATTTTGCTAGAGATTAATCACCACGGATTTTGCTACGAATCCATTACAACGAAATTTGTGATGGAAGAACTATTACTGAATTCGCAACGAAATCTTATTATGGAATATACAATGGAATATCATCTACAACATGTTTCATTATGTTGTTACATTTGTGACAGAATTATTGTTTCCGTTGCAAACCCTCGCTAAGAGGTTTTTAGAGACGAAAATAAACCGTCGCAAATTCCATAGGAATTCGTGTCTTTTGCAACGAAATTTCTACCTTTTGCTCCAAATTCTTTTTTCTAACAATATCGACTTTTTATTGTAGTGTCATCTTGGGCTGATAGTTTGTTTGCATTGGCTACTCAAGGCGGGTCCTACTACAAAAAAAAAAAACAAAAAAAAAAAAATTAGAGAATTTCTTTTTTGTTTTTTTTTTTTTTATGTAACTTGTCTTTTGGGGAAGTTTCCTGGTGTTAAGTCTTATGGTAGGTGAGGTGAATCATCTTACCTTGCTTTACCGTATTTATATATTTATTTGCTTATTTATTTATTCTTTATCAGAGGTCTTTTAGGAAAGTTTTCCAATCTTATCGTAGGTGATGTCAAACATCCTATTTTGTTTTAACCTATCTGGTCACCAAAATCATGTGTCGTGTATTTACTCCATAAAATACATGTTGTTTTATCATGTTACAGTGATGGGATTTTGATAGGAGATTCAAATATCATCAGATTTATATGACATAACGGTATCTAATGTAAAAAAGAAAATGTCTTTTAAAAACTGCTCAAGTGTTATAGAAATGTCGTAGAAACAAAATATCAAATCAACTAGAAATGTGTAGTTTAAAAATACAATTTTTAATGTAATTCACTTAGTCCTTAAAAAAATATCAAATCAACTAGAAACAAAATAATAAAATAAGAATATTTTGGATTATCATCGATAAAGATCATGAAATCATATAAACAATAAAGGTAATTATTTGGGAAATAAAATTAATTAACATAAAGTTTTATTTTTCTCTATGCCAATATGTACTTGATATAATTTTTTTTTTCCTTTTTTAGTTTTAGCATATGAACAATGTTCCTTATTATTCCCATTTCAAGGGGGAGATATTTATTGTAGGGTACGATCAAATTCGTGAATAATAATCATCCAAGTCTTCCCACTGCATCGCAAATCGGTGAATAACAAGCATCCAAGTCTTCCCACTGCATCAAAGACATCTATGTAGGATACCATTCATTACATATTTATTGTTATATATAATATTGAAGAACTTATCTATTTAGTAATAATTAAAACAATCGTTTTAATATTTTAAAATAGATAATAAATTCCTTTTTATATAAGGTTTGCATCGGACACTCTTTTTTCAAATCAATGATCACTACAGAAGATTCACAATGTTTACTAAAGGTCCACAAAATTCATCTCTTTGTTTCTATTACGATGTGTTCACAATAATATTACTTATTCAAAGCATACTTAATATTTTGATGATTTTTTAGAGAAAGTTTGAAAATGATTATCACTTTTGAAATAACTTTTACGATCAAAGATGATTCGTAACTCTTTTTACTAATGACAAAAATCTGAAAATCATTTTGACTCAATGTTGTTACACTTCTAAAAAAATGTGTGACTTTCTTTAAAAAAAAAAAAATTAATGGGCCAACAATTTTTCGAATGTTCCTACGCATAATGGATGAACTTGAGTAATATCATAAACTCATTTTCTTCATAAGTCCCTACATTTTTCCTAGAAGTTAATAACTATTAAACATTCCGGGGCGGTTCCTCGTTAGTATTTTTACAATGTAATTGTTTTGAACATTTCATATAGGTTTTTTTTTTTTTTTTTTTTTTTTTTTTTTTTTTTTTTTTTTTTTTTTTTTCACAGACACCTAAGTCTCACATTTAGATCTGACAATCCGTGTCTGCGTGTCGTGTATTCGTGTCAGACACGAATTTGTTAAACACGAACACGACACGAATTATAAAACGTGTTAGGGATATCAAACACGAACAAGACATGTAAAAAATTCGTGTGACACGTGACACGACACGAATAGACACGTTATTCAGTCGTGTAATCCGAAAACACGAATAGGCACGTTTTTAATTCCTTTTTTTTTTAAGCTAGGACAATAAACTAATTATTAACTTTTACGAAATTGGTCCCTAATATATTATAAATAGAAAATTTAACCCTAAAGTATATATGTGTATATACGTGTTTGTATGTGTCACGTGTTAACACAAATTTGTATTGTGTCTTATACGTGTCTAAACAGGTAAATTCGTGTTTGACACGTATAAGACACGAAACACGAATTTAAAAGATGTGTCAGACACGAATAAACACGAAACACGAATTTCTAAAACACATACACAAAAAAATCGTATCGTGTTAATCGTGTCATGTATTAAATTGTCAGGTCTACTTACATTTATGTAAGGGAGGTTGTATTTCTACAAAATCCCTCACAACTTCCGAGGGAATATTAAAATATCAAGGAACTTGAGAATTGAAATGCTCTATGAACTTCGAAAACGCTTTTATATTTCCTAAAAGGTTGTCCTATTTTTGTTTTTTAAAAAAGAATTTCTTGTATATAACATTCTTAAATATCAGAAGATTATATTTGTCCAATTTTATTTTTTAATATCATATTTACCTTTTACAAACCTTCAAAATATCATATATGTCCAAATCATTTTTGCAATGTTTTTAATAGTTTAAAATCATTTTTTTATATCTTAGGATTATTATAAGAATAAAAAAATTTAACCATATTGTCCTTATGTATATAATAATCGAACGACTATTTCTAAATTGTTGGAATGTCACTCTCTACACAAACAATACAATTGATCTTCAACCCTCTCGATCAAATATATGTATTGATGACTTAACTTTTGTTGTTAAATACGATCGTGTTTGTAGATTGGGATATTTTAGATATTACCAAATGTATTTTAATATTTAGGGTAAATTATACGGATGGTCCTTGTGGTTTGGGGGAACCTGCACACTTACTCCCTAAGCAAGATTTTTAACTCGTAAGATCCATAATGTTAAAATTCGTAACCCACTTAGTCGTTCACTTAACATTCCATCTGTTTTTTGGTTAGAAACCCCCCACGTGACAAGCATGTTGGGGGTATTTATTGGCCTTTATCCTTTATTTCTTTATAATTGTGTTCTTCTCCTCCCACCTTTCTTCTCACACTCGATAGAAAATCAAACATGGTGAAATGCAATTGTGGTGCTACAGGCATTATACGAGCTTCAACTACGAAAAGAAACCCAGGTAGGGCCTTTTATGCTTGCCCGTTATAGGTATGATGTTGTAATTGTTTTAGGGGATTTTCTATTATAACCCTAGTATGTGTGTGTGCTAATTAAAATTATTGACAATACAGGGACAAAGGTTTGGCTTTATTAAGTGGGTCGATGAAGAAAAGCATGGTCATGAGGCGGAAATAAAGAATGAGGGACATCAAATCCAAATTCAAGAACTTGTAGTCCAAAATCGAAATCTGATGACATTGTTAATAATCAGTTGGTTTTTGTTTTTATGAAATAATTGTTTACAAGCTGTAGTGTTAGGTTTAAGATCAAGTGTTGCAGTTGCAGTTGTTTACAATGCATTGTAATGGATTTTACTTGTATCAAGAATACCCTTTTATAAATGACAACGATATCATTTTGAACTTTATTGTATTTTACAATTTGTGAAGTATATTGGGACCATATTATGAACATGCAGAACAAATGACCAAAAGCAATCACCAAAAAATGAGCAAAACAGATGACCAAAAATAATGCAATCCCAAAAAGCAGTTAAAAGATTACATTGTTTGTCAAAAGCAAAGTTTATTGCTAAAACTAGATACTACAATTAAAACATTGTTTTTCAAAAGCAATCAACAAAAACATGACAACATAAATCCTAGTTCAAAATAAAACAATGTTTGTCAACATCAACCAAAACAAGACATAAGCTCCTAAAGGCCAGATTCACGAGACACCTTTCCCTTTTTTGCTAACACCTATAATCTTCACTTTTGCACTTCCAGCTCAACCAATTTTTTTTTGATATTTGTGATCCACCAACATTACTTGAAGTTTTAGAACAACCAACATTTTATCCTTTTCAAGTCCTTGCATTGTGCCCACTTTTGTCACAGTTAGAACATGTCACTGACTTTTGTGCTCGTGACAGTCAGTTACCATTCACTAAATCCTCAACTTCCATGGTAGATCTCATTATTTTTTTTATTTCGTCTTCTAATGGGCACATGATGTTTTGGAGGGAGTAAGGTTATAGGATATGTAGACATCTCCCACATGTTCTTTCCAATGATTAGCTTAATTATAAAAGAATACATCTTCTTCCATGTTTCTAACCAATAGACCCAATTTTCTAGTATCTTATCAATTTATTTGTTCTTCAACATCTACCACATAGTTGCTATTGTTTGTGCACATTCTATACCTATTAGTTCCTACCTTCTACATGAACATGTTTGTTGGCCCATATCCACCACAAACCGTTCCAGAAGATTTTTTTAATTGATATTTCCCATTCCCACAGAAAACAACTCTTAATTGTGTAGCCTCTTTCTCCAGTTTTCCAGCCCATATGGTAGCTGTAGGAGTCAAGGGAGTTGTAGTTTTATCAATTTCCTTTTGCACAGTTACAATTTTCTTCATTAGGTACTCTCTAATGAACTCCAAACATGTAATGATTGGTACAGCATAACACATGTATGAGCTCTACCTGATTAAACATTAATAAGGCATCAATCATTGTTACAAACTAATGAAATAACATTAACATCTACCCATTAATTGTGAATGAGACCAATGTTGAGGAGGAATCTTTTTAAGCCACGCAAACACATCATTATTAAGTTTTCTAAGCTCCTCTACTATTCATTGAAATTGTTGAACAATAGATGCTTTTTCACAATCCCGTACCTGAACTTTGAATTGCTTTGCCCTCCAACTACGTTTCATGTTGTCGTGGATATGATGAAGACAATAACGATTCTCAACGTATGGAAACAACTATTCTATAGCAAGTAACACACTATACATGGAAAATATTTATTAAAAGTGTACCTTATATAATGTATTAATTTGATATTCTAATTAATACCTTTTGTTTATCCGTCGTAAATGTAAAATTTGAGTTAGTTCCTAAACCCAAATCATCCCCTAGATAAGTTAAAAACCATGTCCATGAGTGGGTACTCTTAGTTTCCACAACATCATAAGCCAATGGATAAGTTCCACTATAACCATCAATTCCCTACACAAGTAAACATTTGACAATTAACCTAAAATACAATTGTTTAAAAAAATAAATTTGGTTCATACGAGAAAAGGTTACCACATCTGAAATTATTTGTCCTGGGTATGGACCCTTCGTAAAAGCACCATCTATACCAAGAAAGTCCCTTCTTCAAGCAACAAATCCCTTTTTTAAAGGACCAAGACAGATGCATATGCACTTGAAAGTTCTAGTTTTTTGTGTTTGGATTTGGTTCGCTCTCTACATTAATCTCTATAGTCGTGTATGGGTTATGTTTTTGAAGTTTGAGAGCATAATCTCTCAGTAGAGCATACTGACCTATATATCCCTTTGCACCTGATTGAGAGCTTCATTTCTAGCCCTAAACACTTTAATCATAGAAAGTCTCACCTGGTAATCACATTGTAGTTGTTCTTGTAAAGCACAAATTGGAATAGGTGGGTTAGATTCCACCTAAGTCACAATTTGTTTGGCGAGAAACTTATAAGGACAAGATTTGTAACAGCCCGGAATCTCAGGTATTATTAAATTATGTTTTTGGGGGTGATTTAAGAGGGGACTCGGCGAGTTGGAGCCTAGACTCGCCGAGTAGGATCGCAGACTTGGTCGCGGGTTCGCGACTGGACTCGACGAGTCCAGATATGGACTCGGCGAGTCGACGTTGTTCAGCAGAAACCCTAACCGTTTGGTTTTGGATCGTATATAACGCCTCTTAGGCCGTCATTGTCCGTCTTTTGGTCGATTGAGAAGAACCCTAATCGTTGTGGACGTCTAGAGCAGGAGAGAAAGCTATTGGAACTTGGAGGAACTTGTTAGGCAAGAAGAAGAAGAGTTTGGCCAAAGGAATATCAAAGAGGATCGAGTCCTGAGGTTTGGGGGACACAGAGAGGGCGTTTTCAGGTGATACTCGGACCATTTCTGTTATTTTGGTGTGTATACGAATCTAGGGTTTATGAAACCCATTTAGTGATTAGATGGGTTATTATGTTGTTACCCAGACGTTTAAACCCCAGTAATAAGATGTTTAGAAGTCCAGAAAATCCCATGATTGTATATCTCGGGACCATACGTATTTCAGGAAGCAGTTGCTCGTCTGCATGGCATGGACTCGCCGAGTTGTTCTTCAGACTCGACGAGTAGCTTGAAGATTTACTGGGACTCGCCGAGTTGTTCTTTAGACTCGGCGAGTAGCTTGAAGATTCACTGGGACTCGCCGAGTTGTTCTTCAGACTCGGCGAGTGGAGTCGGGGTGGCCCCGCGATTCTTCCACGTGGATCTCGTCGAGTCAAGGGGGATACTCGACGAGTAGATAGGGAATCCTAGAGAGTTGGAGGACGTCTAGACTCGCCGAGTCGCCATGGTACTCGCCGAGTCCGGTCGAACTGACCGTTGACCGTTGACCAAAGTCGACCTAAGTCTGACTTCTTAGGGATAGTCACACTTAGAAGATATATGTGTTAATGAGATATGTGATGTTATAGGAAGGTCGTAGCTCGTCGGATTGTGCACGAGTGATTTCAGGATTTGCTAACTTTCAGCATTCACGAGGTGAGTCTTCTCACTATACTGTACCCGGAAGGGTTTGACTGTGTGATCGGAAGGTCAGATACGATATGTGATATGTATGCTATATGTGGTAAGATATTGGTTATATGTGCTATGTATGTTATGTGGGCCGGAAGGCAATATGTTATGGGCCGGAAGGCGAATATGTTATGGGCCGGAAGGCGTGGTGTTGATGACCGGAAGGTCAGGGCCTGGAAAGGCGTATGTGCGTAAGTTGTATATCGGGGAACTCACTAAGCATTTATGGTTACAGTTGTTATGTATGTGTTTCAGGTACTAGCGAGGACTGTGGGAAGGCGCCGGCGTGATCGATACACACTGAAGAATGCTTTTATGATCTTGGGATTTTGAATATTTGTATTTGACAGAATACTTAAACTAATTATGCCTTATTTTGAATGGAAATAATTATATTTTAAAAATGAAAAAAAAATTGTTTGAAAATTTGCGTTGTTACAATTGGTATCAGAGCCTTGGTTTGAGGGATTCGGGTGCACCTTCGGGAGTAACTAAACTCAAACCGAGGATTTGAGGAAACTTTTTAAATAAAGGCATAAACTTTGTAAATGGTTTTGTGGTAAGCAAGAAAGAAGCAGTGTGTACGATCAGTCAGCGCCCGAACGGTAAAGATCCCCAAAATACCTTACAATATTATATGATATGAATTGTTATGCATGCTAGAAGACTAGGTATTCATGATAGGACTAGAGTGGCCTGATTTGTGATACCGTAGTCTAGGGAAGTTTGCCTATATGAGATGCTTGCTAGTATGCGGGTAGATAGTGCATATCAGAAGTAGAGTACTCACTATCCGGAGTTTGGGGAGGAGGACTTGGGATGAACGCTGATGCGGTGTGGTCGGTAGTATTGGGCCCGTACTACCGAGGACACCGGGTCAGGGGGAGGCCCAAGTAAGAATCCCTGGAGATTGGAGACTGAGTAGGGTTGCGTTATCGAGTGCGATTACACTTGCTGGAGTCTCTGATAGTTTTATGTTGTATTTCAGAGACATCATGGTTAGACCACGCCACGGAGCGAGTTCGAGCGGTGTGAGTGACGAGGAGATTCGTCAAATGATTCACGAGGAGGTAGCGGCGGCGATCCGGGCTGAGATCCCGGAGATGTTTGGGTCTATTAAGACCACCCTGATGGAGACGTTCGATGAGCGGTACGCCGCATTGACTGAGGCTGCAACCGCTGCAGCTACCGCAGCTGTGGCCGCTGCTAGGCCACAGGGAGGTGACTCGTTGCTGTTCCGAGAGTTCAGCAACACGAAGCCACCAGAGTTCGATGGGACGCAGGATTCGATTGCTGCGATGAGGTGGATCGCAGATATAGAGGGGTGCTTCTACACTTGTTCATGCCTGGAGCACCTGAGGGTACGGTTCGCTTTGAACCAGCTCCGTCTGGGAGCGAAGGACTGGTGGAAGTTCGTGACGACGAACTTCACTTTGGCAGAAACTACGGCAGTGACATGGGAGGGGTTCACTACCATGTTCAGGGATGAGTACGTTCCCCCGGTGGAGCAGGAACAATTGGTTCAGGAGTTCTTAACCCTCAAGCAGGGTACTGACTCGGTGGCGGCGATTACGCGGAAGTTTCATGAGAGGGCGATGTTTTGCCCCGAGCTGGTGGCCACAGAGCAGGCTCGGATGAGCCGGTACTTGGGTGTTCTGAGGAGGGAGATCCGGGAGTTTGTGTCAAACTCCACTTTCCATACTTTTACTGAGCTTCAGGCAAATGCCAGGAAGCGTGAGATCGAGTTGGAGACTCAGGCCAAGGAGGAGGCCGAGTCTCAGCAGGCAGACCGGCGGCCGGCTCAGTCTCAGCCGGCAGCCAAGCGGATTAAGTCCGCCGATTCGAGGACGGGAGGTTCGAAGAGCCGCACTTGCGGAAAGTGCGGCAAGGGTCACGATGGGGCGTGTCGAGCCGGTGCTTGCTACAAGTGCGGCAAGGAGGGGCACATTGCTAGGGAGTGCCCCAAGGGGTTTATGGTTTGCTTTCATTGCAACCAGACCGGCCATCGGAAGGCCGAGTGCCCTCAGCTTCGTCAGGGATCTGCACCTACTGCCAGGACTACTGAGACTCGACCGGTGAAGGTCGAGGCCCCGAGGGCTCGTGGGAGAGCCTTTCAGCTGACTGCGGAGGAGGTCCGCGCTGCGCCCGATGTCGTGGCAGGTATGTTGTAATTCATGTATTTATTTTAATGTCGAGATGTTATGCTTATGTTATTGTATGCGTAGGTACTTTCCTTGTGAACTCTGTGCCTGCCTTAGTGTTATTTGACTCGGGTGCGAGTAGGTCCTTTGTGTCCTTAGCCTTTAGTCACCATATCAGCGTTAGTCGTGAGTCGTTGAGTCAACCTTTGAGAGTTTCTATAGCTGACGAGAAAGTGATTTGTGCTACGGAGGTTCTTCGGGGATGTGTACTAGAGATTTTCGGGGTTGAATTCCCGATTGACCTGATTCCTATTGCGATGGGTGATGTCTGTGTCATCGTGGGCATGGACTGGTTGAGCCGATTCAGTGCTGTCATCGACTGTGAGCGTCAGTTGGTGACTATACGAGACCCTAGCGGGGGAGTTCTTTCGGTGTACGGCGAGGGTACCCGTTCGGGATCAGCTTTTTGTTCGGTCGCTAGGGCGAGGCAGTGTCTACAGCAGGGCTGTAAGGGTTTTGTGGCGTATGTGATGGATACGTGGGAGGTTTCCGAGAGACCGAAATCAGTTGAGGAGGTTCCTGTGGTGCGCGAGTTTTCAGATGTTTTCCCCGAGGAGTTGCCGGGAGTACCTCCTGTGAGGCAAGTAGAGTTTGGTATCGATCTAGTTCCGGGGGCCGCGCCTATTGCTAAAGTGCCTTATCGTCTTGCACCTCCAGAGATGCAAGAGTTGTCTTCGCAGCTCCAGGAGTTGCTGGGGAAGGGATTCATTCGGCCGAGCAGCTCGCCATGGGGAGCACCTATTCTGTTCGTCAAGAAGAAGGATGGTTCACATCGGATGTGTATTGATTACCGGGAGTTGAACAAGGTGACGGTCAAGAACCGCTATCCGTTACGGAGGATCGATGATCTATTCGATCAGTTGCAAGGGGCATCTTGGTTTTCCAAGATCGATTTGAGATCAGGGTACCATCAGGTAAGAGTACGGGATGAGGACGTTCAGAAGACAGCATTCAGGACGCGATATGGGCATTATGAGTTTGTGGTGATGCCTTTCGGGCTCACCAATGCTCCGGCTGTGTTCATGGATCTCATGAATAGGGTATGCAGACTGATGTTGGATCGGTCAGTGATTGTATTTATCGACGACATTCTGGTGTATTCTAGATCTAGAGAGCAGCATGAGGAGCATTTGAGGGAGGTCCTCGAGGTATTGAGGTCGGAGAAGCTTTATGCAAAGTTCTCCAAATGTGACTTTTGGCTGCGTGAGGTCCAATTTCTAGGACATGTTGTTAATCAGAAAGGGATACTGGTCGATCCGGCCAAGGTTGAGGCGGTGATGAGTTGGGAGGTGCCGAAGTCACCCTCTGAGATCAGGAGCTTCCTTGGGTTGGCAGGGTATTATCGGAGGTTCATTAAGGATTTCTCCAAGATCGCAGTGCCGCTCACCAGATTGACCCGGAAGGGTGTTGCATTCTCATGGGGACCCGAGCAGCAGACCTCCTTTGAGACACTTCGCCAGAGGTTATGCGAAGCCCCGGTATTAGCTCTCCCGGAAGGGATGGAAGATTTTGTAGTATATTGCGACGCATCGATTTCGGGACTGGGTGCAGTGTTGATGCAGAGGGGCCATGTGATAGCATATGCGTCGAGGCAGCTAAAGCCTCATGAGGCGAGATATCCCACGCATGACTTGGAGTTGGGGGCAGTAGTGTTCGCTCTCAAGATTTGGCGTCACTACCTGTATGGGGTTCGTTGTACTATATACACGGACCATAAGAGTTTGAAGTATTTGATGGATCAACCCAACCTAAATATGCGTCAGAGGAGATGGTTGGACGTGGTTAAGGATTATGACTGTGAGATCCTATACCACCCAGGCAAGGCTAATGTGGTAGCCGATGCATTGAGTCGTAGGGCGGAGAACACTCCATTGCGAGATGTATGTCTGAGACTGACGGTGATGACTCCGGTATTGGATGCTATTCGTGGGGCGCAGGCCGAGGTTGTGAGATCCGAGATGCAGAAGAAAGAGCGGTTCGTTGGGTTAATTTCAGAGTTCGTTAAGGATGGACGAGGACTTCTGACGTTTCAAGGTCGGATTTGGGTACCATTCGTGGGCGGTATGCGTATTACTTTGATGGAGGAGGCTCATAGATTGAAATTCTCGATCCATCCCGGTGCTACGAAGATGTATTTGAACTTGAGGAAGGAATATTGGTGGCCTTGTATGAAGAGAGACGTCGCATGGTTCGTTGAGAGGTGTTTGACCTGCCGTAGGGTTAAGGCCGAGCACCAGAGACCGCATGGTAAGTTGCAGCCCTTGGAGATCCCCGAGTGGAAGTGGGAACAGATTACTATGGATTTCATCACCAAATTGCCGAGAACTGCCAGGGGAGTCGATGCAATTTGGGTGATTGTGGATAGATTGACGAAGAGTGCACACTTCCTTGCCATTAGCGAGAGTTCATCAGCGGAGAAGTTGGCAGAGTTATACGTGAGAGAGGTAATATCTCGGCATGGAGTGCCGATCTCGATTGTTTCAGACCGTGATGTACGTTTCACTTACAGGTTCTGGAAGAAATTCCATGAGGAGCTGGGTACTAAACTACATTTTAGTACCGCATACCATCCCCAGACAGACGGTCAGAGCGAGTGGACGATTCAGACACTGGAGGACATGCTTCGAGCGTGTGTGTTAGACTTTGGGGGTAGCTGGGATGCATATTTACCCCTAGCAGAGTTTTCCTACAACAACAGCCATCATTCGAGCATTGGTATGCCACCTTTTGAGCTGTTGTATGGTAGGAGGTGTCGGAACCCCATTTGCTGGGGAGAGGTGGGACAGAGAGTGATGGGCAGCACGGAGATCGTGTTCCAGACAACAGAGCAGATTCAGCAAGTTAGACAAAGGTTATTGACCGCCCAGAGCCGGCAGAAGAGTTATGCAGACAGGCGCCGATCCGAGCTTGAATTTCAGGTCGGCGACTTCGTTCTCCTGAAGGTCTCTCCTGGGAAAGGAGTGATTCGATTCAGGAAGAGGGGCAAGTTGGGTCCCCGGTATATTGGGCCATTTCGTGTGATTGCAAGGATAGGCCGGGTAGCCTATCGGTTGGAGTTGCCAGCGGAGTTGGGACAGATCCACGACACCTTTCATGTGTCGCAATTGAGGAAGTGCATAGCCGATGAGTCGGCGGTGGTTCCATTAGAGGATATTCAGGTGGATGCGAGCCTGAATTATGCTGAGAGACCAGTGGCTATCAGGGATCGGAAGATCAAGGTTCTGAGGAACAAGGAGGTACCTCTGGTGTTGGTTCAATGGCAACACCGTAAGGGATCGGAAATGACTTGGGAGCCGGAACGTGAGATGCGGGAGCAGCATCCGGAACTATTTTCAGAATGAGACTTCAAGGGCGAAGTCTAATCCTAGCGGGGGAGAGCTGTAACAGCCCGGAATCTCAGGTATTATTAAATTATGTTTTTGGGGGTGATTTAAGAGGGGACTCGGCGAGTTGGAGCCTAGACTCGCCGAGTAGGATCGCAGACTTGGTCGCGGGTTCGCGACTGGACTCGACGAGTCCAGATATGGACTCGGCGAGTCGACGCTGTTCAGCAAAAACCCTAACCGTTTGGTTTTGGATCGTATATAACGCCTCTTAGGCCGTCATTGTCCGTCTTTTGGTCGATTGAGAAGAACCCTAATCGTTGTGGACGTCTAGAGCAGGAGAGAAAGCTATTGGAACTTGGAGGAACTTGTTAGGCAAGAAGAAGAAGAGTTTGGCCAAAGGAATATCAAGGAGGATCGAGTCCTAAGGTTTGGGGGACACAGAGAGGGCGTTTTCAGGTAATACTCGAACCATTTCTGTTATTTTAGTGTGTATACGAATCTAGGGTTTATGAAACCCATTTAGTGATTAGATGGGTTATTATGTTGTTACCCAGACGTTTAAACCCCAGTAATAAGATGTTTAGAAGTCCAGAAAATCCCATGATTGTATATCTCGGGACCATACATATTTCAGGAAGCAGTTGCTCGTCTGCATGGCATGGACTCGCCGAGTTGTTCTTCAGACTCGGCGAGTAGCTTGAAGATTTACTGGGACTTGCCGAGTTGTTCTTCAGACTCGGCGAGTAGCTTGAAGATTCACTGGGACTCGCCGAGTTGTTCTTCAGACTCGGCGAGTGGAGTCGGGGTGGCCCCGCGATTCTTCCACGTGGATCTCGTCGAGTCAAGGGGGATACTCGACGAGTAGATAGGGAATCCCAGAGAGTTGGAGGACGTCTAGACTCGCCGAGTCGCCATGGTACTCGCCGAGTCCAGTCGAACTGACTGTTGACCGTTGACCAGAGTTGACCTAAGTCTGACTTCTTAGGGATAGTCACACTTAGAAGATATATGTGTTAATGAGATATGTGATGTTATAGGAAGGTCGTAGCTCGTCGGATTGTGCACGAGTGATTTCAGGATTTGCTAACTTTCAGCATTCACGAGGTGAGTCTTCTCACTATACTGTACCTGGAAGGGTTTGACTGTGTGACCGGAAGGTCAGATACGATATGTGATATGTATGCTATATGTGGTAAGATATTGGTTATATGTGCTATGTATGTTATGTGGGCCGGAAGGCAATATGTTATGGGCCGGAAGGCGAATATGTTATGGGCCGGAAGGCGTGGTGTTGATGACCGGAAGGTCAGGGCGTGGAAAGGCGTATGTGCGTAAGTTGTATATTGGGGAACTCACTAAGCATTTATGCTTACAGTTGTTATGTATGTGTTTCAGGTACTAGCGAGGATCGTGGGAAGGCGCCGGCGTGATCGATACATACTGAAGAATGCTTTTATGATCTTGGGATTTTGAATATTTGTATTTGACAGAATACTTAAACTAATTATGCCTTATTTTGAATGGAAATAATTATATTTTAAAAATGAAAAAAATTTGTTTGAAAATTTGCGTTGTTACAAGATTTAACATTCCAAGTTTGGAGACAACGATTATAATATTTGACAATCCAGTTTATATCACGTTTCCATTTTTCCACGAGAACTTCTCTTCATCTCCATTATTGACTTCTTGTTGACCTTCCCCACTATTTTCTAGGTTTCCCAGTTTTACTATTGTCCCCCTACACACAACTCTTACCCTATTCTTGTCAATTTTTTTTTTCAAAATAAAGTTCCCTTCTTGTCTAGATAGCATGAAGTTTAACTCTTTCTTTAAATTCTTGGGATGTATTAAAGGTTTGAAGGATATAAATTGGTTTAGCTACATTTGCTTCATCATTCTTGTCAGCTCTTTGGATAGTTTCGATGGTCTTCTTTCGTTACCAAATCATACCTTCGTCCAAAGATGATCTGGAATAAAGAACCTCGTTGTTTAGTACTTTATTAAGCTCCCCGACTTCATTCTCTTCTTATACCACATTATTATTCTTACCTCCAACCCACTCTGCATCCCTATCAAAGTTATATTTGAAATCATTCATCTCAAATTCTACATCATCTAAGATATTTTCATTTTCAATAGAAAAGTATATGTTATCGGACTCACTGGATTCATAACCACTATCACCCCCAAATTCATCTGCATTTATTTCCTCAAATTTGTCCCCAATTTCAAATTCGGCAAATGTAAATTCTCCATCCTTGTTACCATCACCAAATTCAACTTCATTTATGTGCTCAAAATATGTCACCAATTTCAAATTCAACACATGGATTTCCTTCCTTGTTATTATCCCAACTTCAACTTCTGCTTCCTTAATCGTGTTGCCTCCATTATCAATAACAATTAAGTCCATATCAATATCAGTTAAGTCCATTACATTGGCCCCTTTAGAAGCATCCCAACAACATTTTTGTCCCCAGTATAATACCAATCTAAGAAAAACTTACAAGAACATGTTAGAAGTTCAGTAATTTCCTATATTTGAATTTTTGATTGATTTGGGACATTGTGTACATATGCAATTGAATTTTTTCCATGCTCAATATAGACTTCAACTAGCTTATGCTTAGAAAATGAAGGTACCCAGATGTCGCACATCCTAATGACTACCCAAAGCAAATAACCTGGAATCTAAATCTGAAAATTGTCGTCCGAAGTAATAGTACAAAGGTAAAACTTCATCGCAGTAGCCTAATTGTTCCATCATTACATCAATGTCATGCAATGAGAAAGTATCCATGTCGAGTAAGTCCACATACGTCTGTTTTCCTTTGATGTACTTTCTTCCAAGAAATTTGGTAAGCTCTTCACCATGGTACAAGCAAATGGAAATGATTTTTGGATCCCCCCCGTGAAATTATCCACTCCAGATTAGGTTTTAACAAAATCAAAGTTATAGAAAATTGAGAGTGAAAGACTTCCTATATTAACAACGTCCAACATCGTTTTCCTCCATATTTGCATGTATACGCCATAACTCCATGGCATTTTAGAGAGGAACATACGATAAATAGGGTTTTCTGATCTTGAGTATATGGAATTTTTGTCTGGGTTATCTAAATAGAGAGATGCAGTACTAAGAAAATGATAGCCCCTTCGTATACAACATGGCGGTAAAACTATAGAATATTAAAATGACAAAAATGCCCCTACATGCCTTGCACATGTGGTGTTTTAACGTAGAAACTAGACAGAATGTTAAGTGAGGGACCAGGCAGGTTACACGTTTTAACATTAGGGAACTTACAAGTTAAAAATCTTGCTGAAGGAATAAGCATGTAGGTTCCTGCTAAACTATAGGACCATAATTTAAGGAGGGTATATATGTTGTGTTGTTATTTAAGATGGTATATATGATGATGAGAATAAATCTCAGATCGTTTAGATCTTTCACAGGTAAAAAGATGATGAACAAACAATTCAAACACAATATGATTATGAACACCGTATAGAATGAATGTAATGCTTATGATTCAAATATAGTCACGCCTCAGCAGAGCTCGATGAAGAAATTCCACTGTAGAGGCGAGCTAGGGTTTAAAAAACTTAATCAGAAAAATAATCAAAGCGTTACTCACAAAGGCTGCATGCATGCACCTTAAATACTAAATCCTAGAGTAAAATATTCACGGTTGGACAGGCCCAAACCGGATACCAAAACTGGGCTAAGGACCGAGCCCATAACGCACCACAATAAACCCAACAATCTCCCCCTTTGCGTTAAATGAGGCGAGAGATTATTTCTTCTGAGTTGGCTTCACTGTCTTCACAACCTTGAATAGCCGAGGGATGATCGCAAGAAGTGTCTACCAAAATTGAATGTACCACCTCAGCATGTCAGTAAACAACTTCTTGTCGGCTGCTGTGTTCTAATTAGACCTCTGGATAATCTCTAGAATATGCTCCAAGCAAGCGGTTAAGAACAGGTACTTGTCAACAAGAGCGAATAGGCATTTCTGACCTTCGCCCCTGATGAACATCAAAGTGTGATACTTTGAGTCGATTTTTCCCTTGACCATTGTATTCACATCTCCTGCTATGCCCATCGTTTTGATCATGGTTCGCTTGTGAATGGAGGAGGCGATCTCTTGATCCATCTTTGCTACTTCATGAATGTAGCAAACAAGCATTCGCTTAATGTGATCTATAATCAACTGATACTCCTATGGATTTGACAACAAAATGTTGTTGAGGAGTATCCAGTCGTGGGGATTGAGGTTCGGCAGATCAGCCAGAGTGAAGTTATGAACCGAGCCTTCAGAGCCTCAAGTCACTTTGAATTTGACGTTAACAAACTTCCCAGCCGAGTAGGGCTTAAGTACCTTGACAGTAGTTATTTTCTGTGAGCACCAGGTCAAGTACTGTGGCTGAGCGAACTCCAGATAGAACTCTAGCAGATCCCGATCCACCTTCGGGTCCGAAGAAGGGATAGCAGCAGTTGAGTTGAAGCAGTGAAAGATGAATGCCTTTCGAGTAATTGGCATGTCAAACTGTGCATGCTTGGAGTGTTCGAGCCCAAACAACATGACTGGTTCAAGCCAAAGAATACTTGGTTCATTAATAGCACACCTTTGGAGCGAATCAAAGGTCCACTCTGGAAAAATAGACTTCTTTTTCTCCAAGAGCTCCTTTTCTTTTAGCTTCTTCTCCAGGTCAGCCATTTGCTTCTTGAACTTTTCGGCAAGCTCTTTCTCAGAAAGTTTTGTTTTCTGATAAGGCTTTTCGGGAATTTCACCCATAGTATCTTCATAGTCACCTTCGTCATCAGTATCATCTTCATCGATCTTCTTTTTCCTTTTGCTGACCGAAGCTTCATTAACCTTCAGTTTAGCTGTTGGCTTCGGTTCGGGAGGAGGTTGAGTTTTTTCCTTCTCTCCCCTTGTTTCGACTGGACACCAGTCACCGAAACACCCTCAATACGACTTAGGATGTCTAGTGCAGGTCTGAGTTTCTCAGTCAAATGCCTTCGGATGGTAATGGTCATGATGGGATCATGGGTATCAAGGAGGTGAAGTAAAATTGAATGAACATCACCAACAGAGCTTCGAATGACCTCCTGTTCAGATTTCAAATCATTAAGCTTAGTTGTTGCAGTGTGAAGCATGAGGTTCTGCATCTTTAGCTGAGAGGTTCGTTTGTCCAGCTCATCCATGATAATATTTTCCACAGCCAACTCTGCCTCTAGTTGAGTCAAAAGGTCATTGACATTATCATGTAGAGTGGCATTGGCAGCTTTGATGGCTTGACGAGAAGCTTCAAGATTGGACCATTCATCTTGAAGAGAGTGCTGAAGGTTATCAACCGAAGCATTCACCGGTTGAGAATTCTTTTGAGCAGCCGCCTGCAAAGAATATAAAAACAAATGAGCCTCAGAAATTAGTTTATCGACTTTTGCGGTCGCTTCTTTGCATTTGTTCGTTGAAGCCTCAACAGCAAGGGAGTCCTTTTGGCATTGGGAAGTAGAGGCGTCAATAGCCTTAGCTGCAGCAGTGAGATATGCATTATGTTCTTGGACAACTGAGGAGAACAAAGCTTTGGGAGCAGCGTATGAATAGGCACTAGAGGAAGAGGAGGAAAGCAGATAATTAAGCTTGTCATTAACAGCCTTGAGATGGCGTTTGGTGACAGGAGCATCTTCGTCATCGTCACTCTGGACACGGTAGGGACTAAAGTAAGTGGAATCAAACTCCAAGTCCTCATCTCCAAGAACTAGGGTGGTCTCAGTGGATTGGGTAGGTGATAAGGGTTTTTTAGTGATGGGAGGTTCGGTTGTAACTGGTGGTTCGGTTGTGACAGGAAGTGTGGGTGCTAAAGAATGAGCCCTTATAATAGTTGTGGTAGTGGTAGCTTCTGTGAAGATTGGATCAGGGATGGGAATAATGGTTGATGGTTGAGAGGCAGTGATGGGAAAAACTGGAGGGATTGAGATTGGTACAGAAACGAGTGGATGAAAAGGGGGTTGGGAGCGAACGGGTACCTCTGGGGTAGGCGAGCGAGGCGGGGTATCACCACGACCCGAAGCCTCCTCATCAAAGCTTTTGCTTTCTGATTCTGAGGGAGCAGTAGATTTGTGTTTAGGAGGAACATACTCTGAGTCCGAATCGCTTAAGGATTGAAGTATGAGTCTCCGAGTGGGCTTCTTCTGCTTCTTCTGCTTCGGTTGGGAAGGAGCAGCCTTTTCTGACTTTCGCTTCTTGGGGATTGGACCCTTGGTGGGTTTAGTGACATTCGCCTCCTTCTGTGTCTCGGTTTTCTTTCCCCTCTTGGTTGGCTTGTCAGCCTCTTCAATGAAGCGAACCATGGCTGGTATGAGTTCCCTTGGACCCGAAGAAGGATGCTTCTTGTATTGTTGAAGAACATTGCTTGCGTTAGACACACAGACAAACATGGCTTCAGGGATCGATCCAATGAAGGAATACTTAGTGGGATCGGTGACGATTATCTTGGTGGTATGAAAAGTTGCGATAGAAGAGAGAAGAGAGTCCGCCATGATTGGAACGTGGAGACGATCCATTTCCCACTTTGTAATAATGGACCAGTACATTCCACATGAGATCTCTGAGTGTCTTGATGAAGAATACAAGCTTTGAACCAGTTGTTGCCAGATGACTGTCCCATATTCAAAATTAATCCCGTGGTACAACCCATAAAGCATAGTCATAAATGACTTGCTTGCTCATTCTGAACCGGCGCTTCGTTCTAAGAGACCTTTAAAAAGAAGAGTGAAAAGGCCATTCCACTGTGGAGGAAGGCAAGACTTATTGAACTTGGTAACTGTGGTTAGGCTTTTAGTGTACCCCATTTGGTAGAACATGGAGAATAGTTGACCAGTAGTGATCGAGTCAGGGTTTACCAGAGTTGGGTCTTGAGAGAGACCAATTAGGGCACAAAAGCGAGTCTTAGAGATGGAGGTCTTCTCATTTAGAATATCAAAGTGAATCCGCTCAGCAGCCTTGTCATAGTAAGCTGTTGAATAGATGTGAGAAAGGCAGGTGATAGGAACAACTTCGACCTTTGAAAGAGCATCGACAAGAGGTGAGTATTTGAGACATTCGACAACATACAACATATAGGGTTCATAGATGAAGGGTGTTAGGTCAATGATGAGGTTTTATTGAGGTTTAATTGTGAGAAGGTTGGAGTGAACAGAGGTATCATGAACAAAAGAGGAGTCTGCCATTGATGAAGCTTGAGAAGAAGATGAACAGTGAGAGAAGTCGCCCTTATGCTTTGAGAGAATTTGTAAGTGATAAAAGGGTAAAGAGGAGTGTGCCTGATCCTTTTATACATGTAAGTTGGAGAGAGAAATATCCGGCTGAGATCTTGGATTTAATTAGAAACTGTGCCTGAAGTGACAGAGTGAACAGTTGTCATACCCGATGATGACGCAGAAAAGAGAAAGGTCGTTTCCTTTTTACACGCCATTCCATAAAAAGCGCTTTTTCAAATCGTCAAAACGATTGGATAACTGCTAACTCAGCCTTAACTTTATCCCAAACGTCACCCACATATTTTACATGAACCGTCATCTCCTTGTAACTTTATCGGGCATTTGAGTACTTGTAGAAACGAGGCTGTAACAATTAAGACATCATTAATAGAACCAGGTTTTGGAAAATCAAAGATTTTCGTGAATAGAGTGTGAAAGATAAAGAAATAAAACAAAATTTTTGAGGGTTTAAGTGATGTCTTGTTGAGACATAAAGCAACTGATTCTGGGCACGAATCTCTTCCTTCAAAGTCAAGAGAGACTTTAAAGTGCTTGTGTGGTTTCCCATTAAATAACGATCAAGTACTTGTTAAGAAGTATTGAAATGCATCTTTTTAATTAAAGCTTATAAAGGGTGGCTTTCGCTTCAATTCATGATTTTGATACTTGATATAAGACCGAAACTGAACGAAATACTTGTCAGATCAATGTGATCTGTTGAACAAGTAGGTAAGGAAGATATTTATTGACTGGTGGACAAGTGAGAAATCTCAAAAAAAAAAAAACTTATCTAGATCCTTGGGGAAGAAAAATCTTGGTAATAGACATTTTCAGAAGGATCACTCAAAATAAAAAGAGATTTCATATAAGAACTGCAACATAGTGATGTTGTACCGTCAATTCATTAATGGTGTTGAATTATGGGTTTCACTTAGTACGTAGTGACACGAGACTAAGATCGTTAACACAGATTTTTGTATAACCATAAACCTCAGTGGTAAATGCTGAGAGTCTCAAGGGTTACATTGGTGAGATGAAGTGTGATGAAGAAAAATGATATAGGTGGTACAAGAAGAAAATGTACCTCTTCTAGAAAAGAAGAACCAAGCAGAAAACTCTAAGCTCAATATGAGAAGAGTAAGGTAGCTCATGATTAGAGTGAATGCAACAGCCTAGTTTGGGAAAACATGATTTGTATGTATCATTTTATTAAGGCATCACTCAAAATCTATAGAGGCTTTAGTCAACATGCAGCATCATGCATCTAGGGACATGTAAGAAGTTTATAGAAAAGAGATTATACCTTCTGGAGCTTCATCATCGAGAGTAACACTTATACAAAAGAGAGCATTAGATTAAAAAGAAAAGAAAAAATATTTTTGTATTTTGTGAGAATGTTTAATTAAACGAAAAAGAAAAATATTTTTGGGTTATATAAAAAAACAAAACAGAGAAATATTTTTGGATTTTAAGAAAATAATAAAAAAATAAAGAAAACATAAAAGGAAGTATTTAAAAGAGTGTACAAAAGAATACAATCAAAATGCCTTGATATGAAAAAGAAGTGAACGAATTCAGAAGGACCGAACCCGAAATAGACCAAACGCTCGGTTCATTTCGGTTCTTGGTCGAGCCGAACCCAAAATAGACCGAACCCGAAATAGACCGAACGTTTGGTTCGTTTTGGTTCGCTCTATTTCACTTCTTACCTTTATTGAAGCGAAGACAATTTTGGTATAGATTTTGCTTCCATCATTCCTAGGCCTTGCAACATATTGTTGAAGCTTGCTTCAGGTAAAGCCTTAGTGAATATATTTGCCAGTTGATCAGTTGTCCTTACGAAGTGAATTTCCACGTTGCCATCTTCCATATGATCTTTGATGAAGTGATACCTTAGTGCTATGTGTTTAGTCTTCGAGTGTTGCACTGGGTTGTGACAAATCCTAATTGTACTTTCAGAGTCATAATATAGTGGGATTTTCTTCATGTTCAGCCCGTAATCTCTAAGTTGACTTTGTATCCATACAACTTGAGATGTGCATGATGCATCAGCAATATATTCAGCTTCTGCAGTGGAGAGAGAAACACAGGTTTGTTTCTTTGATTGCCAGCTAACCAATTTACCTTCGACAAATTGGCATCCTCTAGTGGTGCTTTTACGATCTAATCCACAGCCACCTAAGTCAGCATCTGAGAATGCTTGGACAAAGAATCCTGAGTTAGCTGGATACCACAGACCGAGAGAGGAGGTTCGCTTCAAATAGCGAAAGATGTTTTTCACAGCAAGCATGTGAGGTTCGCATGGGTTAGCTTGGAATCTGGCACAATAGCAGACTGAGAATATGATGTCAGGTCTGCTGGCTGTGAGATACATTAGTGACCCAATTATTTGACGATAAAGCATCATGTCAGTGGTTGGCTTCTCCAACGAAGGTTTAAGCTTAGTCCCAAAAGCCATTGGAAATTTAACTTTGGAGTCTCCCATCATGCCAAACTTAGCAAGCAATGTCTTTGTGTATGCCTCCTGATTGATAAAAATGCCTTCGGGTCCATTCCTAATATTTAAGCCAAGGAAAAAGTTAATTGGACCCATTGAGCTCATCTCAAATTTAGTTTCCATCAACTTATTGAATATAGCTGTTAAGTTGGGATTCGTGGAGCCGAAGATGATGTCATCAACATCAATGTGGACTATCATAAGGTGGTTACCCTCTCTCTTACGAAAGAAGGTTGGGTCAACCGAACCTAGTTTGGATTTAGACATTTTTAAGAATCGAGTGAGAGTTTCATACCATGCTCTGGGAGCCTGCTTCAGGCCATATACCGCTTTGTCTAGGATGTAACAGTAATCTGGATGCTTTTCGTTCACGAAACCTGGTGGTTGCTCAACGTACACAGTTTCTTTAAGTTCTCCGTTGAGAAAGACACACTTGACGTCCATCTGATAGACTTCAAAGTGACTCTAACCTTGCAACTGGAGCGAAGGTCTCTTCATAATCAATACCTTCCTCTTGGCAGTAGCCTTTCACAACCAACCGAGCTTTGTTACGAATCACATTCCCCTCCTTATCCATCTTATTTCTGAAAACCCACTTGAGACCAACAACCGAAGCATCTTTTGGAGTTGGAATTAGACGCCATACTTTGTTTCTTTCAAACTCATTTAACTCGTCTTGCATGGATTGGAACCAGTCAGAATGGTCAAGAGCTGAATTAATAGTTTTTGGCTCAACTTTGGAAACAAAAGAATTGAACATGAAAAATTCTACTTGGGAAAATAATGCAGCTTGTTTCGCTTTGATCTGAGATCGAGTTAAAACCTTTTTTTGAAGAATCCCCAATAATTTGACTTTGAGGATGGTCTTTGGTCCATTTAACAAATGGTGGGTAGTTTGGATCACAAGAGGGATCCAGTTCTACATTGATCTCTTCCTCCAATTCAGATAGAGTATCATCATCATTGATATGCAAATTCTCCCCCTCGAATGATGACATGAGTTCAATATCTGGATCAGAATGTTCCCCTTTGTTTGTTTTTTCGGTAGAGCTGGATGATTGTGATGTTGAATTCTCCCCCTGGAATGAAGAACCGTGATCTTGTTGTAGAGACGAACCCTCCCCCTGGACAGAGGGATGGTCACCAGAAGGTTCGCTTAAGACTAGTGTTCCGGTTGCTTTCGGTTGATTGTCAAGCATCTTTCGTGCAGCATCGTCAATGACTTGCTTTAGACTGTCAACTTTGTTATCTTTCGCCTTAGATTCAGAATCGATAGCCTTTTCAAGTTCATCAAAAAGAAGCATATATTGATCAAAAAGATTTGAGATAGGAGCTGTAAGTTGACTAGTCTTTGGAATGATTTCCTGCAGTGCATCTTCAGTAGTCTTCATCTTCTTGAAATAGCTATCATCAAAAGTGACATAGTATGTCTCTTCAATCTTCTTAGAGCACTTGTTCAGAACTCTATAGGCCTTCGAGTGCAAGGAGTAGCCCATAAATATTCCTTCATCAGCCTTAGCGTCAAACTTGTTTCGGTTCTCTTTGGAGTTAAAGATGAAGCATCTTGAATCAAACACATGAAAGAATTTCACATTCGGCTTACGATTGTTCAAGATTTCGTAAGGAGTAATGGAGAATCGCTTGTTTAAATATGACCTGTTCTGAGTGTAACAAGCAGCAGCAACTGCATCAGCCCAGAAATACAGAGGCAATGAAGCAAAGCTTAGCATAGTACGAGCTGCTTCGCACAAAGATCTGTTTCGCCTTTCAACGATTCCATTCTGCTATGGAGTATATGGGGTCGAGAAATTATGAGTCGTTCCCTTGTTAGCCAGAAAATCTTCGAAATCCTTGTTCTTGAATTCCATGCCATTGTCACTTCTGACATTACGAACTACTTTCCTCAGTCGAACTTCTACCTGCTTTATGAAGAGCTTGAGATTAGGAGTAGCCTCTGATTTATGCTTCAAGAATAACATCCATGTAAAGCGATATAAGTCGTCGACGATGACCAGAATATACTTGTTCCCACCAATACTTTCAATGGAAGAGGGACCGCATAGATCGATATGTAACAACTCCAATGGTTCTATCACCTTTATGTTGATAATAGAAGGATGTCTTTGTCAACTTTGCTTTCCCATTTCACAAGCTGCACATTTGTGTTCTTTGTCGAATTTGAGAACTAGAAGACCTCAAACATGATCTCCTAAAACCAGCTTGTTGATATCCTTGAAATTAAGATGAGAGAGTCTTCGATGCCATAACCAGCTTTTGTCTGAGTGATCCTTCGTTAGTAAGCAGACTGCTGGTTTCCCTCGAATTGGATTGAGGTTTAAAGGGTACATTTCCCTCTTTCGCATCGATTTCAACAGAATGCTATTAGACTTCTTCTCGACTATCATCATCAAAAGATACCCTCAATCCGGTCCTAACTACCAGCAGAGATACGCTGATAAGGTTGTGCTGCAATCCCTCAACATATGCCACCTTTCTTATTGATAAATCACCATTCGTAATCATTCTGTAGCCTTTGATAGTTCCATATGAGTTGTTGTTGTACTTCAAAATTCCACCATCCTTGAGAGACCAAAACACCCTCAGTTCTTCATTCCTTCCTGTCATGTGACATGATCAGCCACTATTAATATACCATTCTTCGTCAAACTACTCGTCACGTATAACCTGCAAAATATTAAGCAAATTTAGGAACCCAAAGTTTCTTGGGTCCTTGTGAGCCTTTTACACGACAGGGAATAGTAAGAGAAACATCAACCAAATAAGTTCTTTTAATTAAAGTAGTTTCATCTTTTCTTTCGTCTCAGGAGACTCACTTCCTCATCATCTTCACCTATCTTTTCTGCCTTTTTCTTCAGCATACAATCTTTGGCGAAGTGATTCTTGCCTCCACAATAATGGCAATCAAATCCTGAGTCTCCACCAATTTTTGCCTCTTTCTTGGATTCTTCTGACTTCGAGCCTATCTTCGGTTCCTCCTTCACTTTTTCAGAACTGTAACTTCCCTGCCAGTTTCGGTTCTTGTTGGTTGGGAACTTTCTTTTGATAAACTTTCTAGGGTTGGAAACCATCAGCGAATACTCTTCACCGGTTAGATCATAGTCAGCAAGATCCAATTCTTCTTCTTCTTAAACAGAACTTTTCCCTTTAGAAACAAGGTCTAACGAACCCAGACTGGAAACCACGTTCGTTTCCTTAGACAGTTCACTTTCATCGGACTTCAGAATTCCCACCAGCTTCGCTATAGAATACAATTTAAACTGTTCATGTGCCTTAAATGTGGACATGACTACCATCCATTCAGGTCTTAGACCATTCATGAATATGACCTTCTGTTCAATAACCTTCCTTTCGATCCCATGCTTTATCATCTTACTTAAGAGATGATTAAAGTGATCAAAAGCCTGAACAAGTTTCTCTTCGGCTTCTGTTTGAAATCACCAAATTCAGAAAGCAACAAAGTTTGTATAGAATGTTCAAGATCTTCATCAGTGGAATACAATTCTTTCAGCCTATCCCATATCTCTTTAGCTGTAGCGCAAGAACTCACCAAACGGAACACATCTGAATGCAAAGAAAACCTAATCATTCTTAAGGCCTTGATGTTGCATTGAAACTTCTCCTTCTCGTCTTGAGGAATGTCTTTCACATCATTCACAAGCTGATTGTACTCCTTTTGAGTTTTGACAATCTTTGAGGTGCTTGAGTGAGCAAACGGGCCAACTGTGATAGCTTCCCAGATCAAGTATCCATTATCTTCTGAGCCAATCACATAATCTTCGAAGTGGTGTGTCCAAACCTCATAATTCTGAGTGTAAAGTATTGGAATCCTTTTCGTTGATCCGATACTATTGGAGATGTTGATTGGATTGGTTTGCGAGTCATCCATTGACATTGTGATGAAGTTCGATCGATAACCTGTTTAAGATCAAACTTGTAATTTTATCGATTAGAGTAAGATCGACAATTAATGAGATACGTCAATATGGAATGACGGCTCAATCAATATCAATCAATGCGGAATAAAACCCTAATAACTTCTTCGACATAAGAGATGTGTATGAATTACACAGTCTCCTGCTCTGATACCAATTGATGAGAATAAATCTAAGATCGTTTAGATCTTTCATAGGTAAAAAGATGATGAACAAAAAATTCAAACACAATATGATTATGAACACCGTATAGAATCAACGTAAATCTTATGATTCAAATATAGTCACGCCTCAGCAGAGCTCAATGAAGAACCTCCACTATAGAGGCGAGCTAGGGTTTACAAAACTTAATCAGAAAAATAATCAAAGCATTACTCACAAAGGCTGCATGCATGCACCTTAAATACTAAACCCTAGAGTAAAATTCACGGTTGGACAGGCCCAAACCGGATACCAAAACTAGGCTAAGGACCGAGCCCATGACGCAACACAATAAACCCAACATATGATATTTTTTATTTAAGAATGGTACATATGATATTTTGAGGTCTAAAATGGCATATAAAATATTATAAAATATTATAAAATTTTATGAAAGATAAATGTGATATTTAGAAACTAAGTTGGATAAATATGAAATAATGATTTTTAATAAATGTATATATGAAAATTCTACCATATAAATAATATAAAAGTGATTTATTATAATTATTGAATTTTAAAGAGGAAAGAAAGCATGATTTTTTTATTGTCTAACTGACCTAATTTCCTACCTCATTAAACGAACATACTTTTATATGATTAATTTTAATTATGTGAATAATTTTAATTAAAATACTAATATTGGTGATAATAATAGAGATGATGATAAAAATAATTATAACATATATTAGATAAACTATTCCAAATATCATGATGACAATGATGCTGATGACGATGACGATGATGATGATGACGACGAAGATGATGATGATGATGATGGCGACGATGAGGGTGATGATGATGATGATGATGACGATGATGATATGATGATGATGATGAGTCCTCTTTTGCTAAGAAAATACCAAGCAACCCTTACACTTCTAGTTAATTCCAATTGATCCCAAATTAATTCTGATCAATTATTATTTAATTTAATCTATTTGTAATTAATTTATTAATCATATAATAAACTAATAAATTATTTCCAGTCTCTAATAATCTTAATCTAATCAGTTTCTAGTTATGAGTGTATCCCAAAAAGGATTTTTCTTCTAATTACAAGTTTATACCAATTTAGTTATGAGCTTAAACACCTTAATCCAACAGTCTCCCACTTGGGTAAGTGTATAACTACAATTTCTAGTATAACCCTGAACTAAACAACAAATATTGCTTTCCAAAGCTACTCTCGAACTCTGATTCAAATCAGACATTGGCCCAAAGATAAGTGATCAACTACTCCATCATTCTACAAGATATCGTATGGAGACGAGGCATATATAATAATCAATCTCATTGCCCAAGATTCTGTTTCTCGATTTCATGATTTCTTATGACGTCACCAGACACTAACTGAACACATCAATGTAGTTCTGGTTTCGCTTAGCACTACAATGTTAACATCAAATCATCCAGGGGCCCAAGGATATCACTTTTCCTGTTAAGGAAAAAGGAATGAATTACTTTGACTATATAGTCATACACTTTACTTACCAAATCATGCATGGAATTACTCTTTATAACATCCAATTACGAGATGCATTTGGGTAAAGCAATCCACAACTGATTCGTAAACTATGGAGTATATATCCGCTTTAAGAATAGTAGATATTATCATCATAGAATTACTTGTCATAAGATCCACGAAGTAATCACTAAGCGTGGGTTTATCTGATACTCAAAATCCTATTTTCCAAGTAATCATGAATATTGTAGCAATCCCCATGCAATGCCTAATTTCCATAGACAATCTACAATCAATTCATAATAGTCTTGATTCACTACTTATTTCCAAAAGTATTAACGGCTGCAGAATTTGAATAATAATAAAATTATTCAAGAAGTAAAACATGTAAAATAAAACACAATAATAAATAACTGAAGAAGGCAGTACCAATACTCATAAATAAATCTCTATTATTTAATCACCAAAAAAAGTTACAATTTATTTTGTTACAAAGCTTCAATCTATCAACTAATTATTAAAACTAATGTCGTCTCTTAAACAAATGCTCCTAGCATACTGGATGTGCTTAGCCTTTCTCGAAGCTTTTTTAGAAGGATATGTAGGATTCTCTTTTGATGAAACTCGTTTCATCAGGAGATACACATCTTCTACTCTATGTATGATGTAACGATATTTCCTATCATTGGGCTTAGAACTTCTATATCTTTTAGTTCTTTGGTTAAAGAAATTGTGCCTTCCTTCTCTCAAAAGAGTTCCATTGCTTCCTCAATAGTTGGAACTACTACAAGATCCCTTATGAAATTTTTCAACCAATTTGTTTCCTTTAATGCTTCATTTGCTACTATATACTTTGATTCACAAGTACAATTAGACACCGTCTTCTGCTTGGAACTCTTCCACATAACCGCTCCACCATTGAAAGGGAACACCTAAGAAGATTGCGAAAAAAGTTATCTATGTCTATTTGGAAGATGGCATCAATATAATCCTTCAATCTTAATGTATCATTTCCACTAAGAACTAAGAACATTTCTTTTGTTCTTCGCAAATACTTTAGGATATTCTCGAATGTTGTCCAATGGGCTCTACCGGGATTATCCTGAAATCAACTAACCATGCTCAAACTACAAGACACATCAGGATGAGTACATATCATAGCATACATGATCGATGTCATAGAAGATGTATATCAGATTGCACTCATGTCATCTATTTCTTCACCAGTATCAGAGCATTGAGTCTTACTTAATTTAATAGTATGATGAATGGGTAAATCCATTTCCTGGAATTTTTCATTCTAAAACATTTCACTATTTTATCCATGTATGTAGTTTGGCTAAGTCCAATAGGACGTCTCTTTGTATCCATATAAATCCTTCTCCCTGGAATGCATGTCGCTTCCCCTAGATCCTTCATATTGAAACATTCGCTAAACCAAGATTTTACCACACTTCCACTAACTTTGATATATACACATGACTCATATTCAATTCTAGAGAATCCAAACTCTTTGACTTTCTTATGGAAACAAAGATTCCAGCCGCAACATAGTTGTTTCATTCCATAGATGGGTTTCTCAAGCGTACACACTCTATCAAGAAATTTGGCACATACAAAACCTTCTGGTTGACTTATATAGACGTCCTCAGTTAACTTACCATTTAGGAAAGTGATATTAACATCTATTTTCCATATTTCATAATCATGAAAGGCTGCAATGGCAAGCATTATAGTAATAGATTTAATCTTAGCTATAGTAAGAAGGTCTCATCATAGTCAATCCCTTAGGTTTGAGTAAATCCCTTCGTAACCAACCTAGCTTTGAAAGTATGTACTTTCGCATCCATTTCAGTCTTTTTCTTGAAGATCCATTTTCATCCTACTATCTTTCGACCATGTATGTGATCAACCAAGTTCCATACTTGTTATCATATATGGATTGAATCTCACTATACATTTCCTCTTTCTGTTTGCCAAACTTAGGGACTACCATTGCTTCCTTGTAGTTAGTAGGTTCATCAAAATTGACCAATTTATTATCACTGATGAACGTGTCTTCATCTGTAGTTATATAGAAGCCATAAAGCTCAGGTGGTATACTCACTTTACCGGATTGACGAAGATGTAATGAATTGCCAAAGGGCTCAGCTAGAATCTCATCCTCATGTTGAGTGCTAGTGTTATCAAACGTTCCTTGATTGGATGACTCTAGAATCTCTTCCAATTTAATAACACTCCCACTATCCTCTTTGAATATAACCTCTTTCTCTCTCTTTCTCTCTCTCTCTCGCTCTCTCTTTCTCTCTCACTATCTCTATCTCTTTCACAAAAGATTCCCCTTTGATCTATGAAGACCACTCTCTCACTAGGTCTATAGAACAAGTATCCAAATGATTTATGTGGGTAACCAATGAAAATACACTTCACGGAAGTCGCCCCTTAAAGTTGTAAGTGACATCTTGACGTATATGGTTGTAATGCCCGTAAGTTCAGGCTATACATTTAACAAATAATAGTTTTAATTATTCATTTCATTGAATAATTAAAATCCTTGAATAGGATTATTATAAATAAATGAAAATTATTTGTACACAATACAAGTTTTATAAATGATAATTATATTTAATTATTGCGAACATGTTTTGTGGAAAAATATTATAAGCTTATAATATTTGTATAAAACCTTATTATATTTTAACAAATTACGTTAAACAACATTTCAATAAGAAGATTATTTGGAATAAATAATCTAAACAAATGTTATAGTAGTCGTGTTTACAAACCCATCAGTATAAAGAAACCTAAAATCTGACGTCGTATGAAGAAGTTATGATTTTTCGAAGATTCACGTTTGGCACAGAATAATCGTGTGTGTCATAAAAAATGAAAAGAAAAGAGGTTACTTATTAGCGAGAACAATGTAGACGAGCGTTAATTTCGACGTGAACATGAATCCTTCGATATAAAGAATGTCGAGAATGGAGCTTGTATGAAGAAGAGACGAAATTCAAAAATTCTTTTACAATGTCATGTTTATAGAATATAAAATTAAAATAGATTGAAAATTAGCTAATAAGATCTAAATACCAGTTGTAGTACTAGAAAATATGAATTTATGGATATAAAGAACGTCAAAAAACAGAACTTGTATGCTAGATATATGATTTTTTTTAAATATTGCATATTTCCGAAGACGACAACGTGGCACCACCAAAAGGGTGCCACGTAGTAGTGCCAGAGACCCCCTCTTCCACTGGCCTGATGACGTGACCGAATAAGAGATTTACAAGTGGCTTGATGACGTGGCCCAACAAAAGATCGATATCGTTGTGGCGTGACGTTCCGATCGAAAATTGCTATAAATTGCTACGGAATCCTCCTTCCTTTTTTTGCACACATTCTCTCAACATTCACTCTCAAACCTCTCTCGAACCCCCGAGATCTGACTTTTGAGATTCGAGCATTTCAACGGGGGGTTGGTGCATTAAAAAACATGTAAGTTGACTTGCACTTACTACGCTTGATAAGTGTAATTTATATTTAAAGTTCACCTTTGTTATTATGAACCGATAAATAAGATTTATTAGTAATTCTAGTTATAATACTACTTGATCAACTTAAGGGAGTGATGTCTAGGAAAAATCTTAGTGAGGTGTTT